>NW_027619654.1:0-35137 GCF_964187855.1 Myxine glutinosa
CAACACAAGTGCGAAAAGTGGTTTTTCAACACTAACACAAGTGCGAAAAGTGGTTTTTCAATACTATCACAAGTGCAAAAGTGTTCTTTCCAGACTAATACAAGTGCAAAAGTGGTTTCCTGCACCAACACAAGTGCGAAAAGTGGTTTTTCAACACTAACACAAGTGCGAAAAGTGGTTTTTCAACACTAACAGAAGTGCGAAAAGTGGTTTTTCCACACTAATACAAGTGCAAAAGTGGTTTCCTGCACCAACACAAGTGCGAAAAGTGGTTTTTCAACACTAACACAAGTGCGAAAAGTGGTTTTTCAACACTAACACAAGTGCGAAAAGTGTTTTTCCACACTAATACAAGTGCAAAAGTGGTTTCCTGCACCAACACAAGTGCGAAAAGTGGTTTTTCAACACTAACACAAGTGCGAAAAGTGGTTTTTCAACACTAACACAAGTGCGAAAAGTGGTTTTTCACACTAACACAAGTGCGAAAAGTGGTTTCCTGCACCAACACAAGTGCGAAAAGTGGTTTTTCAACACTAACACAAGTGCGAAAAGTGGTTTTTCAACACTAACACAAGTGCGAAAAGTGTTTTTTTCCACACTAATACAAGTGCAAAAGTGGTTTCCTGCACCAACACAAGTGCAAAAAGTGGTTTTTCAACACTAACACAAGTGCAAAAAGTGGTTTTTCAACACTAACACAAGTGCGAAAAGTGGTTTTTCCACACTAATACAAGTGCAAAAGTGGTTTCCTGCACCAACACAAGTGCGAAAAGTGGTTTTTCAACACTAACACAAGTGCGAAAAGTGGTTTTTCAACACTATCACAAGTGCAAAAAGTGTTTTTTCCACACCAATACAAGTGCAAAAGTGGTTTCCTGCACCAACACAAGTGCGAAAAGTGGTTTTTCAACACTAACACAAGTGCAAAAAGTGGTTTTTCAACACTAACACAAGTGCGAAAAGTGGTTTTTCAACACTAACACAAGTGCGAAAAGTGGTTTTTTTCCACACTAATACAAGTGCAAAGGTGGTTTCCTGCACCAACACAAGTGCAAAAAGTGGTTTTTCAACACTAACCCAAGTGCAAAAAGTGGTTTTTCAACACTATCACAAGTGCAAAAAGTGTTTTTTCCACACTAATACAAGTGCAAAAGTGGTTTCCTGCACCAACACAAGTGCGAAAAGTGGTTTTTCAACACTAACACAAGTGCGAAAAGTGGTTTTTCAACACTAACACAAGTGCGAAAAGTGGTTTTTCAACACTAACACAAGTGCAAAAAGTGGTTTTTCCACACTAATACAAGTGCAAAAGTGGTTTCCTGCACCAACACAAGTGCGAAAAGTGGTTTTTCAACACTAACACAAGTGCGAAAAGTAGTTTTTCAACACTAACACAAGTGCGAAAAGTGGTTTTCAACACTAACACAAGTGCGAAAAGTAGTTTTTCAACACTAACACAAGTGCGAAAAGTGGTTTTTCCACACTAATACAAGTGCAAAAGTGGTTTCCTGCACCAACACAAGTGCGAAAAGTGGTTTTTCAACACTAACACAAGTGCGAAAAGTGGTTTTTCAACACTAACACAAGTGCGAAAAGTGGTTTTTCAACACTAACACAAGTGCGAAAAGTGGTTTTTCCACACTAATACAAGTGCAAAAGTGGTTTCCTGCACCAACACAAGTGCGAAAAGTGGTTTTTCAACACTAACACAAGTGCAAAAAGTGTTTTTTCCACACTAATACAAGTGCAAAAGTGGTTTCCTGCACCAACACAAGTGCGAAAAGTGTTTTTTCCACACTAATAAAAGTGCAAAAGTGGTTTCCTGCACCAACACAAGTGCGAAAAGTGGTTTTCACACTAACACAAGTGCAAAAAGTGGTTTTTCAACACTAACACAAGTGCGAAAAGTGGTTTTTCAACACTAACACAAGTGCGAAAAGTGGTTTTTCCACACTAATACAAGTGCAAAGGTGGTTTCCTGCACCAACACAAGTGCAAAAAGTGGTTTTTCAACACTAACCCAAGTGCAAAAGTGGTTTCCTGCACCAACACAAGTGCGAAAAGTGGTTTTTCAACACTAACACAAGTGCGAAAAGTGGTTTTTCAACACTATCACAAGTGCAAAAAGTGTTTTTTCCACACCAATACAAGTGCAAAAGTGGTTTCCTGCACCAACACAAGTGCGAAAAGTGGTTTTTCAACACTAACACAAGTGCAAAAAGTGGTTTTTCAACACTAACACAAGTGCGAAAAGTGGTTTTTTTCCACACTAATACAAGTGCAAAGGTGGTTTCCTGCACCAACACAAGTGCAAAAAGTGGTTTTTCAACACTAACCCAAGTGCAAAAAGTGGTTTTTCAACACTATCACAAGTGCAAAAAGTGTTTTTTCCACACTAATACAAGTGCAAAAGTGGTTTCCTGCACCAACACAAGTGCGAAAAGTGCTTTTTCAACACAAAACAAGTGCGAAAAGTGGTTTTTCAACACTAACACAAGTGCGAAAAGTGGTTTTTCAACACTAACACAAGTGCGAAAGTGGTTTTTCCACACTAATGCAAGTGCAAAAGTGGTTTCCTGCACCAACACAAGTGCGAAAAGTGGTTTTTCAACACAAACACAAGTGCGAAAAGTGGTTTTCAACACTATCACAAGTGCAAAAAGTGTTTTTTCCACACTAATACAAGTGCAAAAGTGGTTTCCTGCACCAACACAAGTACGAAAAGTGGTTTTTCAACACAAACACAAGTGCGAAAAGTGGTTTTTCAACACTAACACAAGTGCGAAAAGTGGTTTTTCAACACTAACACAAGTGCGAAAAGTGGTTTTTCCACACTAATACAAGTGCAAAAGTGGTTTCCTGCACCAACACAAGTGCGAAAAGTGGTTTTTCAACACTAACACAAGTGCGAAAAGTAGTTTTTCAACACTAACACAAGTGCGAAAAGTGGTTTTCAACACTAACACAAGTGCGAAAAGTAGTTTTTCAACACTAACACAAGTGCGAAAAGTGGTTTTTCCACACTAATACAAGTGCAAAAGTGGTTTCCTGCACCAACACAAGTGCGAAAACTGGTTTTTCAACACTAACACAAGTGCGAAAAGTGGTTTTTCAACACTAACACAAGTGCGAAAAGTGGTTTTTCAACACTAACACAAGTGCGAAAAGTGGTTTTTCCACACTAATACAAGTGCAAAAGTGGTTTCCTGCACCAACACAAGTGCGAAAAGTGGTTTTTCAACACTAACACAAGTGCGAAAAGTGTTTTTTCCACACTATTACAAGTGCAAAAGTGTATTCCTGCACCAACACAAGTGCGAAAAGTGGTTTTTCAACACTAACACAAGTGCGAAAAGTGGTTTTTCAACACTAACACAAGTGCGAAAAGTGTTTTTTCCACACTAATACAAGTGCAAAAGTGGTTTCCTGCACTAACACAAGTGCGAAAAGTGTTTTTTCCACACTAATACAAGTGCAAAAGTGGTTTCCTGCACCAACACAAGTGCGAAAAGTGGTTTTTCAACACTAACACAAGTGCGAAAAGTGGTTTTTCAACACTAACACAAGTGCGAAAAGTGGTTTTTCAACACTAACACAAGTGCGAAAAGTGGTTTTTCAACACTAAAACAAGTGCGAAAAGTGGTTTTTCCACACTAATGCAAGTGCAAAAGTGGTTTCCTGCACCAACACAAGTGCGAAAAGTGGTTTTTCAACACTAACACAAGTGTGAAAAGTGGTTTTTCAACACTATCACAAGTGCAAAAAGTGTTTTTTCCACACCAATACAAGTGCAAAAGTGGTTTCCTGCACCAACACAAGTGCGAAAAGTGGTTTTTCAACACTAACACAAGTGCAAAAAGTGGTTTTTCAACACTAACACAAGTGCGAAAAGTGGTTTTTCAATACTATCACAAGTGCAAAAAGTGTTCTTTCCAGACTAATACAAGTGCAAAAGTGGTTTCCTGCACCAACACAAGTGCGAAAAGTGGTTTTTCAACACTAACACAAGTGCGAAAAGTGGTTTTTCAACACTAACAGAAGTGCGAAAAGTGGTTTTTCCACACTAATACAAGTGCAAAAAGTGGTTTCCTGCACCAACACAAGTGCGAAAAGTGGTTTTTCAACACTAACACAAGTGCGAAAAGTGGTTTTTCAACACTAACACAAGTGCGAAAAGTGGTTTTTCCACACTAATACAAGTGCAAAAGTGGTTTCCTGCACCAACACAAGTGCGAAAAGTGGTTTTCAACACTAACACAAGTGCGAAAAGTGGTTTTTCAACACTAACACAAGTGCGAAAAGTGGTTTTTCAACACTAACACAAGTGCGAAAAGTGGTTTTTCCACACTAATACAAGTGCAAAAGTGGTTTCCTGCACCAACACAAGTGCGAAAAGTGGTTTTTCAACACTAACACAAGTGCGAAAAGTGGTTTTTCAACACTAACACAAGTGCGAAAAGTGTTTTTTCCACACTAATACAAGTGCAAAAGTGGTTTCCTGCACCAACATAAGTGCGAAAAGTGGTTTTTCAACACTAACACAAGTGTGAAAAGTGGTTTTTCAACACTAACACAAGTGCGAAAAGTGGTTTTTCAACACTAACACAAGTGCGAAAAGTGGTTTTTCCACACTAATACAAGTGCAAAAGTGGTTTCCTGCACCAACACAAGTGCGAAAAGTGGTTTTTCAACACTAACACAAGTGCAAAAAGTGGTTTTTCAACACTATCACAAGTCCAAAAAGTGTTTTTTCCACACTAATACAAGTGCAAAAGTGGTTTCCTGCACCAACACAAGTGCGAAAAGTGGTTTTTCAACACTAACACAAGTGCGAAAAGTGGTTTTTCAACACTAACACAAGTGCGAAAAGTGGTTTTTCAACACTAACACAAGTGCGAAAAGTGGTTTTTCCACACTAATACAAGTGCAAAAGTGGTTTCCTGCACCAACACAAGTGTGAAAAGTGTTTTTTCCACACTAATACAAGTGCAAAAGTGGTTTCCTGCACCAACACAAGTGCGAAAAGTGGTTTTTCAACACTAACACAAGTGCGAAAAGTGGTTTTTCCACACTAATACAAGTGCAAAAGTGGTTTCCTGCACCAACACAAGTGCGAAAAGTGGTTTTTCAACACTAACACAAGTGCAAAAAGTGGTTTTTCAACACTATCACAAGTCCAAAAAGTGTTTTTTCCACACTAATACAAGTGCAAAAGTGGTTTCCTGCACCAACACAAGTGCGAAAAGTGGTTTTTCAACACTAACACAAGTGCGAAAAGTGGTTTTTCAACACTAACACAAGTGCGAAAAGTGTTTTTTCCACACTAATACAAGTGCAAAAGTGGTTTCCTGCACTAACACAAGTGCGAAAAGTGTTTTTTCCACACTAATACAAGTGCAAAAGTGGTTTCCTGCACCAACACAAGTGCGAAAAGTGGTTTTTCAACACTAACACAAGTGCGAAAAGTGGTTTTTCAACACTAACACAAGTGCGAAAAGTGGTTTTTCAACACTAACACAAGTGCGAAAAGTGGTTTTTCAACACTAACACAAGTGCGAAAAGTGGTTTTCCACACTAATACAAGTGCAAAAGTGGTTTCCTGCACCAACACAAGTGCAAAAAGTGGTTTTTCAACACTAACACAAATGCGAAAAGTGGTTTTCAACACTATCACAAGTGCAAAAAGTGTTTTTTCCACACCAATACAAGTGCAAAAGTGGTTTCCTGCACCAACACAAGTGCGAAAAGTGGTTTTTCAACACTAACACAAGTGCGAAAAGTGGTTTTTCAACACTAACACAAGTGCGAAAAGTGGTTTTTCAACACTAAAACAAGTGCGAAAAGTGGTTTTTCCACACTAATGCAAGTGCAAAAGTGGTTTCCTGCACCAACACAAGTGCGAAAAGTGGTTTTTCAACACTAACACAAGTGTGAAAAGTGGTTTTTCAACACTATCACAAGTGCAAAAAGTGTTTTTTCCACACCAATACAAGTGCAAAAGTGGTTTCCTGCACCAACACAAGTGCGAAAAGTGGTTTTTCAACACTAACACAAGTGCAAAAAGTGGTTTTTCAACACTAACACAAGTGCGAAAAGTGGTTTTTCAATACTATCACAAGTGCAAAAAGTGTTCTTTCCAGACTAATACAAGTGCAAAAGTGGTTTCCTGCACCAACACAAGTGCGAAAAGTGGTTTTTCAACACTAACACAAGTGCGAAAAGTGGTTTTTCAACACTAACAGAAGTGCGAAAAGTGGTTTTTCCACACTAATACAAGTGCAAAAGTGGTTTCCTGCACCAACACAAGTGCGAAAAGTGGTTTTTCAACACTAACACAAGTGCGAAAAGTGGTTTTTCAACACTAACACAAGTGCGAAAAGTGGTTTTCCACACTAATACAAGTGCAAAAGTGGTTTCCTGCACCAACACAAGTGCGAAAAGTGGTTTTTCAACACTAACACAAGTGCGAAAAGTGGTTTTTCAACACTAACACAAGTGCGAAAAGTGGTTTTTCAACACTAACACAAGTGCGAAAAGTGGTTTTTCCACACTAATACAAGTGCAAAAAGTGGTTTTTCAACACTAACACAAGTGCGAAAAGTGGTTTTTCAACACTATCACAAGTGCAAAAAGTGTTTTTTCCACACTAATACAAGTGCAAAAGTGGTTTCCTGCACCAACACAATTGCGAAAAGTGGTTTTTCAACACCGACACAAGTGCGAAAAGTGGTTTTTCCACACTAATACAAGTGCAAAAGTGGTTTTTCGAACACTATCACAAGTGCAAAAAGTGTTTTTTCCACACTAATACAAGTGCAAAAGTGGTTTCCTGCATCAACACAAGTGCGAAAAGTGGTTTTTCAACACTAACACAAGTGCGAAAAGTGGTTTTTCAACACTAACACAAGTGCGAAAAGTGGTTTTTCCACACTAATACAAGTGCAAAAGTGGTTTCCTGCACCAACACAAGTGCGAAAAGTGGTTTTTCAACACTAACACAAGCGCGAAAAGTGGTTTTTCAACACTATCACAAGTGCAAAAAGTGTCTTTTCCACACTAATACAAGTGCAAAAGTGGTTTCCTGCACCAACACAAGTGCGAAAAGTGATTTTTCAACACAAACACAAGTGCGAAAAGTGGTTTTTCAACACTAACACAAGTGCGAAAAGTGGTTTTTCCACACTAATACAAGTGCAAAAGTGGTTTCCTGCACCAACACAAGTACGAAAAGTGGTTTTTCAACACTAACACAAGTGCGAAAAGTGGTTTTTCAACACTAACACAAGTGCGAAAAGTGGTTTTTCAACACTAACACAAGTGCGAAAAGTGTTTTTTCCACACTAATACAAGTGCAAAAGTGGTTTCCTGCACCAACACAAGTGTGAAAAGTGTTTTTTCCACACTAATACAAGTGCAAAAGTGGTTTCCTGCACCAACACAAGTGCGAAAAGTGGTTTTTCAACACTAACACAAGTGCGAAAAGTGGTTTTTCCACACTAATACAAGTGCAAATATGGTTTCCTGCACCAACACAAGTGCGAAAAGTGGTTTTTCAACACTAACACAAGTGCAAAAACTGGTTTTTCAACACTATCACAAGTCCAAAAAGTGTTTTTTCCACACTAATACAAGTGCAAAAGTGGTTTCCTGCACCAACACAAGTGCGAAAAGTGGTTTTTCAACACTAACACAAGTGCGAAAAGTGGTTTTTCAACACTAACACAAGTGCGAAAAGTGT
Organism: Myxine glutinosa; assembly: GCF_964187855.1. Classification (NCBI taxonomy): domain Eukaryota; kingdom Metazoa; phylum Chordata; class Myxini; order Myxiniformes; family Myxinidae; genus Myxine; species Myxine glutinosa. Next base: position 7,739 of record NW_027619654.1, read on the forward strand.
TTTTTCCACACTAATACAAGTGCAAAAGTGGTTTCCTGCACTAACACAAGTGCGAAAAGTGTTTTTTCCACACTAATACAAGTGCAAAAGTGGTTTCCTGCACCAACACAAGTGCGAAAAGTGGTTTTTCAACACTAACACAAGTGCGAAAAGTGGTTTTTCAACACTAACACAAGTGCGAAAAGTGTTTTTTCCACACTAATACAAGTGCAAAAGTGGTTTCCTGCACCAACACAAGTGCGAAAAGTGGCTTTTCAACACTAACACAAGTGCGAAAAGTGGTTTTTCAACACTAACACAAGTGCGAAAAGTGGTTTTTCAACACTAACACAAGTGCGAAAAGTGGTTTTTCCACACTAATACAAGTGCAAAAGTGGTTTCCTGCACCAACACAAGTGCGAAAAGTGGTTTTTCAACACTAACACAAGTGCGAAAAGTGGTTTTTCAACACTATCACAAGTGCAAAAAGTGTTTTTTCCACACCAATACAAGTGCAAAAGTGGTTTCCTGCACCAACACAAGTGCAAAAAGTGGTTTTTCAACACTAACACAAGTGCGAAAAGTGGTTTTTCAACACTAACACAAGTGCGAAAAGTGGTTTTTCAACACTAAAACAAGTGCGAAAAGTGGTTTTTCCACACTAATGCAAGTGCAAAAGTGGTTTCCTGCACCAACACAAGTGCGAAAAGTGGTTTTTCAACACTAACACAAGTGCGAAAAGTGGTTTTTCAACACTATCACAAGTGCAAAAAGTTTTTTTCCACACCAATACAAGTGCAAAAGTGGTTTCCTGCACCAACACAAGTGCGAAAAGTGGTTTTTCAACACTAACACAAGTGCAAAAAGTGGTTTTTCAACACTAACACAAGTGCGAAAAGTGGTTTTTCAATACTATCACAAGTGCAAAAAGTGTTTTTTCCACACTAATACAAGTGCAAAAGTGGTTTCCTGCACCAACACAAGTGCGGAAAGTGGTTTTTCAACACTAACACAAGTGCGAAAAGTGGTTTTTCAACACTATCACAAGTGCAAAAAGTGTTTTTTCCACACTAATACAAGTGCAAAAGTGGTTTCCTGCACCAACACAAGTGCGAAAAGTGGTTTTCCAACACTAACACAAGTGCGAAAAGTGGTTTTTCAACACTAACACAAGTGCGAAAAGTGTTTTTTCCACACTAATACAAGTGCAAAAGTGGTTTCCTGCACCAACATAAGTGCGAAAAGTGGTTTTTCAACACTAACACAAGTGTGAAAAGTGGTTTTTCAACACTAACACAAGTGCGAAAAGTGGTTTTTCAACACTAACACAAGTGCGAAAAGTGGTTTTTCCACACTAATACAAGTGCAAAAGTGGTTTCCTGCACCAACACAAGTGCGAAAAGTGGTTTTTCAACACTAACACAAGTGCAAAAAGTGGTTTTTCAACACTATCACAAGTCCAAAAAGTGTTTTTTCCACACTAATACAAGAGCAAAAGTGGTTTCCTGCACCAACACAAGTGCGAAAAGTGGTTTTTCAACACTAACACAAGTGCGAAAAGTGGTTTTTCAACACTAACATAAGTGCGAAAAGTGGTTTTTCAACACTAACACAAGTGCGAAAAGTGGTTTTTCCACACTAATACAAGTGCAAAAGTGGTTTCCTGCACCAACACAAGTGTGAAAAGTGTTTTTTCCACACTAATACAAGTGCAAAAGTGGTTTCCTGCACCAACACAAGTGCGAAAAGTGGTTTTTCAACACTAACACAAGTGCGAAAAGTGGTTTTTCCACACTAATACAAGTGCAAAAGTGGTTTCCTGCACCAACACAAGTGCGAAAAGTGGTTTTTCAACACTAACACAAGTGCAAAAAGTGGTTTTTCAACACTATCACAAGTCCAAAAAGTGTTTTTTCCACACTAATACAAGTGCAAAAGTGGTTTCCTGCACCAACACAAGTGCGAAAAGTGGTTTTTCAACACTAACACAAGTGCGAAAAGTGGTTTTTCAACACTAACACAAGTGCGAAAAGTGTTTTTTCCACACTAATACAAGTGCAAAAGTGGTTTCCTGCACTAACACAAGTGTGAAAAGTGTTTTTTCCACACTAATACAAGTGCAAAAGTGGTTTCCTGCACCAACACAAGTGCGAAAAGTGGTTTTTCAACACTAACACAAGTGCGAAAAGTGGTTTTTCAACACTAACACAAGTGCGAAAAGTGGTTTTTCAACACTAACACAAGTGCGAAAAGTGGTTTTTCAACACTAACACAAGTGCGAAAAGTGGTTTTTCCACACTAATACAAGTGCAAAAGTGGTTTCCTGCACCAACACAAGTGCGAAAAGTGGTTTTTCAACACTAACACAAATGCGAAAAGTGGTTTTCAACACTATCACAAGTGCAAAAAGTGTTTTTTCCACACCAATACAAGTGCAAAAGTGGTTTCCTGCACCAACACAAGTGCGAAAAGTGGTTTTTCAACACTAACACAAGTGCGAAAAGTGGTTTTTCAACACTAACACAAGTGCGAAAAGTGGTTTTTCAACACTAAAACAAGTGCGAAAAGTGGTTTTTCCACACTAATGCAAGTGCAAAAGTGGTTTCCTGCACCAACACAAGTGCGAAAAGTGGTTTTTCAACACTAACACAAGTGCGAAAAGTGGTTTTTCAATACTATCACAAGTGCAAAAAGTGTTCTTTCCAGACTAATACAAGTGCAAAAGTGGTTTCCTGCACCAACACAAGTGCGAAAAGTGGTTTTTCAACACTAACACAAGTGCGAAAAGTGGTTTTTCAACACTAACAGAAGTGCGAAAAGTGGTTTTTCCACACTAATACAAGTGCAAAAGTGGTTTCCTGCACCAACACAAGTGCGAAAAGTGGTTTTTCAACACTAACACAAGTGCGAAAAGTGGTTTTTCAACACTAACACAAGTGCGAAAAGTGGTTTTTCCACACTAATACAAGTGCAAAAGTGGTTTCCTGCACCAACACAAGTGCGAAAAGTGGTTTTTCAACACTAACACAAGTGCGAAAAGTGGTTTTTCAACACTAACACAAGTGCGAAAAGTGGTTTTTCAACACTAACACAAGTGCGAAAAGTGGTTTCCTGCACCAACACAAGTGCGAAAAGTGGTTTTTCAACACTAACACAAGTGCGAAAAGTGGTTTTTCAACACTAACACAAGTGCGAAAAGTGTTTTTTCCACACTAATACAAGTGCAAAAGTGGTTTCCTGCACCAACACAAGTGCAAAAAGTGGTTTTTCAACACTAACACAAGTGCAAAAAGTGGTTTTTCAACACTAACACAAGTGCGAAAAGTGGTTTTTCCACACTAATACAAGTGCAAAAGTGGTTTCCTGCACCAACACAAGTGCGAAAAGTGGTTTTTCAACACTAACACAAGTGCGAAAAGTGGTTTTTCAACACTATCACAAGTGCAAAAAGTGTTTTTTCCACACCAATACAAGTGCAAAAGTGGTTTCCTGCACCAACACAAGTGCGAAAAGTGGTTTTTCAACACTAACACAAGTGCAAAAAGTGGTTTTTCAACACTAACACAAGTGCGAAAAGTGGTTTTTCAACACTAACACAAGTGCGAAAAGTGGTTTTTTCCACACTAATACAAGTGCAAAGGTGGTTTCCTGCACCAACACAAGTGCAAAAAGTGGTTTTTCAACACTAACCCAAGTGCAAAAAGTGGTTTTTCAACACTATCACAAGTGCAAAAAGTGTTTTTTCCACACTAATACAAGTGCAAAAGTGGTTTCCTGCACCAACACAAGTGCGAAAAGTGGTTTTTCAACACTAACACAAGTGCGAAAAGTGGTTTTTCAACACTAACACAAGTGCGAAAAGTGGTTTTTCAACACTAACACAAGTGCAAAAAGTGGTTTTTCCACACTAATACAAGTGCAAAAGTGGTTTCCTGCACCAACACAAGTGCGAAAAGTGGTTTTTCAACACTAACACAAGTGCGAAAAGTAGTTTTTCAACACTAACACAAGTGCGAAAAGTGGTTTTCAACACTAACACAAGTGCGAAAAGTAGTTTTTCAACACTAACACAAGTGCGAAAAGTGGTTTTTCCACACTAATACAAGTGCAAAAGTGGTTTCCTGCACCAACACAAGTGCGAAAAGTGGTTTTTCAACACTAACACAAGTGCGAAAAGTGGTTTTTCAACACTAACACAAGTGCGAAAAGTGGTTTTTCAACACTAACACAAGTGCGAAAAGTGGTTTTTCCACACTAATACAAGTGCAAAAGTGGTTTCCTGCACCAACACAAGTGCGAAAAGTGGTTTTTCAACACTAACACAAGTGCAAAAAGTGTTTTTTCCACACTAATACAAGTGCAAAAGTGGTTTCCTGCACCAACACAAGTGCGAAAAGTGTTTTTTCCACACTAATAAAAGTGCAAAAGTGGTTTCCTGCACCAACACAAGTGCGAAAAGTGGTTTTCAACACTAACACAAGTGCAAAAAGTGGTTTTTCAACACTAACACAAGTGCGAAAAGTGGTTTTTCAACACTAACACAAGTGCGAAAAGTGGTTTTTCCACACTAATACAAGTGCAAAGGTGGTTTCCTGCACCAACACAAGTGCAAAAAGTGGTTTTTCAACACTAACCCAAGTGCAAAAGTGGTTTCCTGCACCAACACAAGTGCGAAAAGTGGTTTTTCAACACTAACACAAGTGCGAAAAGTGGTTTTTCAACACTATCACAAGTGCAAAAAGTGTTTTTTCCACACCAATACAAGTGCAAAAGTGGTTTCCTGCACCAACACAAGTGCGAAAAGTGGTTTTTCAACACTAACACAAGTGCAAAAAGTGGTTTTTCAACACTAACACAAGTGCGAAAAGTGGTTTTTTTCCACACTAATACAAGTGCAAAGGTGGTTTCCTGCACCAACACAAGTGCAAAAAGTGGTTTTTCAACACTAACCCAAGTGCAAAAAGTGGTTTTTCAACACTATCACAAGTGCAAAAAGTGTTTTTTCCACACTAATACAAGTGCAAAAGTGGTTTCCTGCACCAACACAAGTGCGAAAAGTGCTTTTTCAACACAAAACAAGTGCGAAAAGTGGTTTTTCAACACTAACACAAGTGCGAAAAGTGGTTTTTCAACACTAACACAAGTGCGAAAAGTGGTTTTTCCACACTAATGCAAGTGCAAAAGTGGTTTCCTGCACCAACACAAGTGCGAAAAGTGGTTTTTCAACACAAACACAAGTGCGAAAAGTGGTTTTCAACACTATCACAAGTGCAAAAAGTGTTTTTTCCACACTAATACAAGTGCAAAAGTGGTTTCCTGCACCAACACAAGTACGAAAAGTGGTTTTTCAACACAAACACAAGTGCGAAAAGTGGTTTTTCAACACTAACACAAGTGCGAAAAGTGGTTTTTCAACACTAACACAAGTGCGAAAAGTGGTTTTTCCACACTAATACAAGTGCAAAAGTGGTTTCCTGCACCAACACAAGTGCGAAAAGTGGTTTTTCAACACTAACACAAGTGCGAAAAGTAGTTTTTCAACACTAACACAAGTGCGAAAAGTGGTTTTCAACACTAACACAAGTGCGAAAAGTAGTTTTTCAACACTAACACAAGTGCGAAAAGTGGTTTTTCCACACTAATACAAGTGCAAAAGTGGTTTCCTGCACCAACACAAGTGCGAAAACTGGTTTTTCAACACTAACACAAGTGCGAAAAGTGGTTTTTCAACACTAACACAAGTGCGAAAAGTGGTTTTTCAACACTAACACAAGTGCGAAAAGTGGTTTTTCCACACTAATACAAGTGCAAAAGTGGTTTCCTGCACCAACACAAGTGCGAAAAGTGGTTTTTCAACACTAACACAAGTGCGAAAAGTGTTTTTTCCACACTATTACAAGTGCAAAAGTGTATTCCTGCACCAACACAAGTGCGAAAAGTGGTTTTTCAACACTAACACAAGTGCGAAAAGTGGTTTTTCAACACTAACACAAGTGCGAAAAGTGTTTTTTCCACACTAATACAAGTGCAAAAGTGGTTTCCTGCACTAACACAAGTGCGAAAAGTGTTTTTTCCACACTAATACAAGTGCAAAAGTGGTTTCCTGCACCAACACAAGTGCGAAAAGTGGTTTTTCAACACTAACACAAGTGCGAAAAGTGGTTTTTCAACACTAACACAAGTGCGAAAAGTGGTTTTTCAACACTAACACAAGTGCGAAAAGTGGTTTTTCAACACTAAAACAAGTGCGAAAAGTGGTTTTTCCACACTAATGCAAGTGCAAAAGTGGTTTCCTGCACCAACACAAGTGCGAAAAGTGGTTTTTCAACACTAACACAAGTGTGAAAAGTGGTTTTTCAACACTATCACAAGTGCAAAAAGTGTTTTTTCCACACCAATACAAGTGCAAAAGTGGTTTCCTGCACCAACACAAGTGCGAAAAGTGGTTTTTCAACACTAACACAAGTGCAAAAAGTGGTTTTTCAACACTAACACAAGTGCGAAAAGTGGTTTTTCAATACTATCACAAGTGCAAAAAGTGTTCTTTCCAGACTAATACAAGTGCAAAAGTGGTTTCCTGCACCAACACAAGTGCGAAAAGTGGTTTTTCAACACTAACACAAGTGCGAAAAGTGGTTTTTCAACACTAACAGAAGTGCGAAAAGTGGTTTTTCCACACTAATACAAGTGCAAAAGTGGTTTCCTGCACCAACACAAGTGCGAAAAGTGGTTTTTCAACACTAACACAAGTGCGAAAAGTGGTTTTTCAACACTAACACAAGTGCGAAAAGTGGTTTTTCCACACTAATACAAGTGCAAAAGTGGTTTCCTGCACCAACACAAGTGCGAAAAGTGGTTTTTCAACACTAACACAAGTGCGAAAAGTGGTTTTTCAACACTAACACAAGTGCGAAAAGTGGTTTTTCAACACTAACACAAGTGCGAAAAGTGGTTTTTCCACACTAATACAAGTGCAAAAGTGGTTTCCTGCACCAACACAAGTGCGAAAAGTGGTTTTTCAACACTAACACAAGTGCGAAAAGTGGTTTTTCAACACTAACACAAGTGCGAAAAGTGTTTTTTCCACACTAATACAAGTGCAAAAGTGGTTTCCTGCACCAACATAAGTGCGAAAAGTGGTTTTTCAACACTAACACAAGTGTGAAAAGTGGTTTTTCAACACTAACACAAGTGCGAAAAGTGGTTTTTCAACACTAACACAAGTGCGAAAAGTGGTTTTTCCACACTAATACAAGTGCAAAAGTGGTTTCCTGCACCAACACAAGTGCGAAAAGTGGTTTTTCAACACTAACACAAGTGCAAAAAGTGGTTTTTCAACACTATCACAAGTCCAAAAAGTGTTTTTTCCACACTAATACAAGTGCAAAAGTGGTTTCCTGCACCAACACAAGTGCGAAAAGTGGTTTTTCAACACTAACACAAGTGCGAAAAGTGGTTTTTCAACACTAACACAAGTGCGAAAAGTGGTTTTTCAACACTAACACAAGTGCGAAAAGTGGTTTTTCCACACTAATACAAGTGCAAAAGTGGTTTCCTGCACCAACACAAGTGTGAAAAGTGTTTTTTCCACACTAATACAAGTGCAAAAGTGGTTTCCTGCACCAACACAAGTGCGAAAAGTGGTTTTTCAACACTAACACAAGTGCGAAAAGTGGTTTTTCCACACTAATACAAGTGCAAAAGTGGTTTCCTGCACCAACACAAGTGCGAAAAGTGGTTTTTCAACACTAACACAAGTGCAAAAAGTGGTTTTTCAACACTATCACAAGTCCAAAAAGTGTTTTTTCCACACTAATACAAGTGCAAAAGTGGTTTCCTGCACCAACACAAGTGCGAAAAGTGGTTTTTCAACACTAACACAAGTGCGAAAAGTGGTTTTTCAACACTAACACAAGTGCGAAAAGTGTTTTTTCCACACTAATACAAGTGCAAAAGTGGTTTCCTGCACTAACACAAGTGCGAAAAGTGTTTTTTCCACACTAATACAAGTGCAAAAGTGGTTTCCTGCACCAACACAAGTGCGAAAAGTGGTTTTTCAACACTAACACAAGTGCGAAAAGTGGTTTTTCAACACTAACACAAGTGCGAAAAGTGGTTTTTCAACACTAACACAAGTGCGAAAAGTGGTTTTTCAACACTAACACAAGTGCGAAAAGTGGTTTTCCACACTAATACAAGTGCAAAAGTGGTTTCCTGCACCAACACAAGTGCAAAAAGTGGTTTTTCAACACTAACACAAATGCGAAAAGTGGTTTTCAACACTATCACAAGTGCAAAAAGTGTTTTTTCCACACCAATACAAGTGCAAAAGTGGTTTCCTGCACCAACACAAGTGCGAAAAGTGGTTTTTCAACACTAACACAAGTGCGAAAAGTGGTTTTTCAACACTAACACAAGTGCGAAAAGTGGTTTTTCAACACTAAAACAAGTGCGAAAAGTGGTTTTTCCACACTAATGCAAGTGCAAAAGTGGTTTCCTGCACCAACACAAGTGCGAAAAGTGGTTTTTCAACACTAACACAAGTGTGAAAAGTGGTTTTTCAACACTATCACAAGTGCAAAAAGTGTTTTTTCCACACCAATACAAGTGCAAAAGTGGTTTCCTGCACCAACACAAGTGCGAAAAGTGGTTTTTCAACACTAACACAAGTGCAAAAAGTGGTTTTTCAACACTAACACAAGTGCGAAAAGTGGTTTTTCAATACTATCACAAGTGCAAAAAGTGTTCTTTCCAGACTAATACAAGTGCAAAAGTGGTTTCCTGCACCAACACAAGTGCGAAAAGTGGTTTTTCAACACTAACACAAGTGCGAAAAGTGGTTTTTCAACACTAACAGAAGTGCGAAAAGTGGTTTTTCCACACTAATACAAGTGCAAAAGTGGTTTCCTGCACCAACACAAGTGCGAAAAGTGGTTTTTCAACACTAACACAAGTGCGAAAAGTGGTTTTTCAACACTAACACAAGTGCGAAAAGTGGTTTTCCACACTAATACAAGTGCAAAAGTGGTTTCCTGCACCAACACAAGTGCGAAAAGTGGTTTTTCAACACTAACACAAGTGCGAAAAGTGGTTTTTCAACACTAACACAAGTGCGAAAAGTGGTTTTTCAACACTAACACAAGTGCGAAAAGTGGTTTTTCCACACTAATACAAGTGCGAAAAGTGGTTTTTCAACACTAACACAAGTGCGAAAAGTGGTTTTTCAACACTATCACAAGTGCAAAAAGTGTTTTTTCCACACTAATACAAGTGCAAAAGTGGTTTCCTGCACCAACACAATTGCGAAAAGTGGTTTTTCAACACCGACACAAGTGCGAAAAGTGGTTTTTCCACACTAATACAAGTGCAAAAGTGGTTTTTCGAACACTATCACAAGTGCAAAAAGTGTTTTTTCCACACTAATACAAGTGCAAAAGTGGTTTCCTGCATCAACACAAGTGCGAAAAGTGGTTTTTCAACACTAACACAAGTGCGAAAAGTGGTTTTTCAACACTAACACAAGTGCGAAAAGTGGTTTTTCCACACTAATACAAGTGCAAAAGTGGTTTCCTGCACCAACACAAGTGCGAAAAGTGGTTTTTCAACACTAACACAAGCGCGAAAAGTGGTTTTTCAACACTATCACAAGTGCAAAAAGTGTCTTTTCCACACTAATACAAGTGCAAAAGTGGTTTCCTGCACCAACACAAGTGCGAAAAGTGATTTTTCAACACAAACACAAGTGCGAAAAGTGGTTTTTCAACACTAACACAAGTGCGAAAAGTGGTTTTTCCACACTAATACAAGTGCAAAAGTGGTTTCCTGCACCAACACAAGTAAGAAAAGTGGTTTTTCAACACTAACACAAGTGCGAAAAGTGGTTTTTCAACACTAACACAAGTGCGAAAAGTGGTTTTTCAACACTAACACAAGTGCGAAAAGTGTTTTTTCCACACTAATACAAGTGCAAAAGTGGTTTCCTGCACCAACACAAGTGTGAAAAGTGTTTTTTCCACACTAATACAAGTGCAAAAGTGGTTTCCTGCACCAACACAAGTGCGAAAAGTGGTTTTTCAACACTAACACAAGTGCGAAAAGTGGTTTTTCCACACTAATACAAGTGCAAAAGTGGTTTCCTGCACCAACACAAGTGCGAAAAGTGGTTTTTCAACACTAACACAAGTGCAAAAACTGGTTTTTCAACACTATCACAAGTCCAAAAAGTGTTTTTTCCACACTAATACAAGTGCAAAAGTGGTTTCCTGCACCAACACAAGTGCGAAAAGTGGTTTTTCAACACTAACACAAGTGCGAAAAGTGGTTTTTCAACACTAACACAAGTGCGAAAAGTGTTTTTTCCACACTAATACAAGTGCAAAAGTGGTTTCCTGCACTAACACAAGTGCGAAAAGTGTTTTTTCCACACTAATACAAGTGCAAAAGTGGTTTCCTGCACCAACACAAGTGCGAAAAGTGGTTTTTCAATACTAACACAAGTGCGAAAAGTGGTTTTTCAACACTAACACAAGTGCGAAAAGTGTTTTTTCCACACTAATACAAGTGCAAAAGTGGTTTCCTGCACCAACACAAGTGCGAAAAGTGGCTTTTCAACACTAACACAAGTGCGAAAAGTGGTTTTTCAACACTAACACAAGTGCGAAAAGTGGTTTTTCAACACTAACACAAGTGCGAAAAGTGGTTTTTCCACACTAATACAAGTGCAAAAGTGGTTTCCTGCACCAACACAAGTGCGAAAAGTGGTTTTTCAACACTAACACAAGTGCGAAAAGTGGTTTTTCAACACTATCACAAGTGCAAAAAGTGTTTTTTCCACACCAATACAAGTGCAAAAGTGGTTTCCTGCACCAACACAAGTGCGAAAAGTGGTTTTTCAACACTAACACAAGTGCGAAAAGTGGTTTTTCAACACTAACACAAGTGCGAAAAGTGGTTTTTCAACACTAAAACAAGTGCGAAAAGTGGTTTTTCCACACTAATGCAAGTGCAAAAGTGGTTTCCTGCACCAACACAAGTGCGAAAAGTGGTTTTTCAACACTAACACAAGTGCGAAAAGTGGTTTTTCAACACTATCACAAGTGCAAAAAGTTTTTTTCCACACCAATACAAGTGCAAAAGTGGTTTCCTGCACCAACACAAGTGTGAAAAGTGGTTTTTCAACACTAACACAAGTGCAAAAAGTGGTTTTTCAACACTAACACAAGTGCGAAAAGTGGTTTTTCAATACTATCACAAGTGCAAAAAGTGTTTTTTCCACACTAATACAAGTGCAAAAGTGGTTTCCTGCACCAACACAAGTGCGGAAAGTGGTTTTTCAACACTAACATAAGTGCGAAAAGTGGTTTTTCAACACTATCACAAGTGCAAAAAGTGTTTTTTCCACACTAATACAAGTGCAAAAGTGGTTTCCTGCACCAACACAAGTGCGAAAAGTGGTTTTTCAACACTAACACAAGTGCGAAAAGTGGTTTTTCAACACTAACACAAGTGCGAAAAGTGTTTTTTCCACACTAATACAAGTGCAAAAGTGGTTTCCTGCACCAACATAAGTGCGAAAAGTGGTTTTTCAACACTAACACAAGTGTGAAAAGTGGTTTTTCAACACTAACACAAGTGCGAAAAGTGGTTTTTCAACACTAACACAAGTGCGAAAAGTGGTTTTTCCACACTAATACAAGTGCAAAAGTGGTTTCCTGCACCAACACAAGTGCGAAAAGTGGTTTTTCAACACTAACACAAGTGCAAAAAGTGGTTTTTCAACACTATCACAAGTCCAAAAAGTGTTTTTTCCACACTAATACAAGAGCAAAAGTGGTTTCCTGCACCAACACAAGTGCGAAAAGTGGTTTTTCAACACTAACACAAGTGCGAAAAGTGGTTTTTCAACACTAACACAAGTGCGAAAAGTGGTTTTTCAACACTAACACAAGTGCGAAAAGTGGTTTTTCCACACTAATACAAGTGCAAAAGTGGTTTCCTGCACCAACACAAGTGTGAAAAGTGTTTTTTCCACACTAATACAAGTGCAAAAGTGGTTTCCTGCACCAACACAAGTGCGAAAAGTGGTTTTTCAACACTAACACAAGTGCGAAAAGTGGTTTTTCCACACTAATACAAGTGCAAATGTGGTTTCCTGCACCAACACAAGTGCGAAAAGTGGTTTTTCAACACTAACACAAGTGCAAAAAGTGGTTTTTCAACACTATCACAAGTCCAAAAAGTGTTTTTTCCACACTAATACAAGTGCAAAAGTGGTTTCCTGCACCAACACAAGTGCGAAAAGTGGTTTTTCAACACTAACACAAGTGCGAAAAGTGGTTTTTCAACACTAACACAAGTGCGAAAAGTGTTTTTTCCACACTAATACAAGTGCAAAAGTGGTTTCCTGCACTAACACAAGTGCGAAAAGTGTTTTTTCCACACTAATACAAGTGCAAAAGTGGTTTCCTGCACCAACACAAGTGCGAAAAGTGGTTTTTCAACACTAACACAAGTGCGAAAAGTGGTTTTTCAACACTAACACAAGTGCGAAAAGTGGTTTTTCAACACTAACACAAGTGCGAAAAGTGGTTTTTCAACACTAACACAAGTGCGAAAAGTGGTTTTTCCACACTAATACAAGTGCAAAAGTGGTTTCCTGCACCAACACAAGTGCGAAAAGTGGTTTTTCAACACTAACACAAATGCGAAAAGTGGTTTTCAACACTATCACAAGTGCAAAAAGTGTTTTTTCCACACCAATACAAGTGCAAAAGTGGTTTCCTGCACCAACACAAGTGCGAAAAGTGGTTTTTCAACACTAACACAAGTGCGAAAAGTGGTTTTTCAACACTAAAACAAGTGCGAAAAGTGGTTTTTCCACACTAATGCAAGTGCAAAAGTGGTTTCCTGCACCAACACAAGTGCGAAAAGTGGTTTTTCAACACTAACACAAGTGCGAAAAGTGGTTTTTCAATACTATCACAAGTGCAAAAAGTGTTCTTTCCAGACTAATACAAGTGCAAAAGTGGTTTCCTGCACCAACACAAGTGCGAAAAGTGGTTTTTCAACACTAACACAAGTGCGAAAAGTGGTTTTTCAACACTAACAGAAGTGCGAAAAGTGGTTTTTCCACACTAATACAAGTGCAAAAGTGGTTTCCTGCACCAACACAAGTGCGAAAAGTGGTTTTTCAACACTAACACAAGTGCGAAAAGTGGTTTTTCAACACTAACACAAGTGCGAAAAGTGGTTTTTCCACACTAATACAAGTGCAAAAGTGGTTTCCTGCACCAACACAAGTGCGAAAAGTGGTTTTTCAACACTAACACAAGTGCGAAAAGTGGTTTTTCAACACTAACACAAGTGCGAAAAGTGGTTTTTCAACACTAACACAAGTGCGAAAAGTGGTTTTTCCACACTAATACAAGTGCAAAAGTGGTTTCCTGCACCAACACAAGTGCGAAAAGTGGTTTTTCAACACTAACAAAGTGCGAAAAGTGGTTTTTCAACACTAACACAAGTGCGAAAAGTGTTTTTTCCACACTAATACAAGTGCAAAAGTGGTTTCCTGCACCAACACAAGTGCGAAAAGTGGTTTTTCAACACTAACACAAGTGCGAAAAGTGGTTTTTCAACACTAACACAAGTGCGAAAAGTGTTTTTTCCACACTAATACAAGTGCAAAAGTGGTTTCCTGCACCAACACAAGTGCAAAAAGTGGTTTTTCAACACTAACACAAGTGCGAAAAGTGGTTTTTCAACACTAACACAAGTGCGAAAAGTGGTTTTTCCACACTAATACAAGTGCAAAAGTGGTTTCCTGCACCAACACAAGTGCGAAAAGTGGTTTTTCAACACTAACACAAGTGCGAAAAGTGGTTTTTCAACACTATCACAAGTGCAAAAAGTGTTTTTTCCACACCAATACAAGTGCAAAAGTGGTTTCCTGCACCAACACAAGTGCGAAAAGTGGTTTTTCAACACTAACACAAGTGCAAAAAGTGGTTTTTCAACGCTAACACAAGTGCGAAAAGTGGTTTTTCAATACTATCACAAGTGCGAAAAGTGTTCTTTCCAGACTAATACAAGTGCAAAAGTGGTTTCCTGCACCAACACAAGTGCGAAAAGTGGTTTTTCAACACTAACACAAGTGCGAAAAGTGGTTTTTCAACACTAACACAAGTGCGAAAAGTGGTTTTTCCACACTAATACAAGTGCAAAAGTGGTTTCCTGCACCAACACAAGTGCGAAAAGTGGTTTTTCAACACTAACACAAGTGCGAAAAGTGGTTTTTCAACACTAACACAAGTGCGAAAAGTGGTTTTTCAACACTAACACAAGTGCGAAAAGTGGTTTTTCCACACTAATACAAGTGCAAAAGTGGTTTCCTGCACCAACACAAGTGCGAAAAGTGGTTTTTCAACACTAACAAAGTGCGAAAAGTGGTTTTTCAACACTAACACAAGTGCGAAAAGTGTTTTTTCCACACTAATACAAGTGCAAAAGTGGTTTCCTGCACCAACACAAGTGCGAAAAGTGGTTTTTCAACACTAACACAAGTGCGAAAAGTGGTTTTTCAACACTAACACAAGTGCGAAAAGTGTTTTTTCCACACTAATACAAGTGCAAAAGTGGTTTCCTGCACCAACACAAGTGCAAAAAGTGGTTTTTCAACACTAACACAAGTGCGAAAAGTGGTTTTTCAACACTAACACAAGTGCGAAAAGTGGTTTTTCCACACTAATACAAGTGCAAAAGTGGTTTCCTGCACCAACACAAGTGCGAAAAGTGGTTTTTCAACACTAACACAAGTGCGAAAAGTGGTTTTTCAACACTAACACAAGTGCGAAAAGTGGTTTTTCAACACTAACACAAGTGCGAAAAGTGGTTTTTCCACACTAATACAAGTGCAAAAGTGGTTTCCTGCACCAACACAAGTGTGAAAAGTGTTTTTTCCACACTAATACAAGTGCAAAAGTGGTTTCCTGCACCAACACAAGTGCGAAAAGTGGTTTTTCAACACTAACACAAGTGCGAAAAGTGGTTTTTCCACACTAATACAAGTGCAAAAGTGGTTTCCTGCACCAACACAAGTGCGAAAAGTGGTTTTTCAACACTAACACAAGTGCAAAAAGTGGTTTTTCAACACTATCACAAGTCCAAAAAGTGTTTTTTCCACACTAATACAAGTGCAAAAGTGGTTTCCTGCACCAACACAAGTGCGAAAAGTGGTTTTTCAACACTAACACAAGTGCGAAAAGTGGTTTTTCAACACTAACACAAGTGCGAAAAGTGTTTTTTCCACACTAATACAAGTGCAAAAGTGGTTTCCTGCACTAACACAAGTGCGAAAAGTGTTTTTTCCACACTAATACAAGTGCAAAAGTGGTTTCCTGCACCAACACAAGTGCGAAAAGTGGTTTTTCAACACTAACACAAGTGCGAAAAGTGGTTTTTCAACACTAACACAAGTGCGAAAAGTGGTTTTTCAACACTAACACAAGTGCGAAAAGTGGTTTTTCAACACTAACACAAGTGCGAAAAGTGGTTTTTCCACACTAATACAAGTGCAAAAGTGGTTTCCTGCACCAACACAAGTGCGAAAAGTGGTTTTTCAACACTAACACAAATGCGAAAAGTGGTTTTCAACACTATCACAAGTGCAAAAAGTGTTTTTTCCACACCAATACAAGTGCAAAAGTGGTTTCCTGCACCAACACAAGTGCGAAAAGTGGTTTTTCAACACTAACACAAGTGCGAAAAGTGGTTTTTCAACACTAAAACAAGTGCGAAAAGTGGTTTTTCCACACTAATGCAAGTGCAAAAGTGGTTTCCTGCACCAACACAAGTGCGAAAAGTGGTTTTTCAACACTAACACAAGTGCGAAAAGTGGTTTTTCAATACTATCACAAGTGCAAAAAGTGTTCTTTCCAGAATAATACAAGTGCAAAAGTGGTTTCCTGCACCAACACAAGTGCGAAAAGTGGTTTTTCAACACTAACACAAGTGCGAAAAGTGGTTTTTCAACACTAACAGAAGTGCGAAAAGTGGTTTTTCCACACTAATACAAGTGCAAAAGTGGTTTCCTGCACCAACACAAGTGCGAAAAGTGGTTTTTCAACACTAACACAAGTGCGAAAAGTGGTTTTTCAACACTAACACAAGTGCAAAAAGTGTTTTTTCCACACCAATACAAGTGCAAAAGTGGTTTCCTGCACCAACACAAGTGCGAAAAGTGGTTTTTCAACACTAACACAAGTGCGAAAAGTGGTTTTTCAACACTAACACAAGTGCGAAAAGTGGTTTTTCAACACTAACACAAGTGCGAAAAGTGGTTTTTCCACACTAATACAAGTGCAAAAGTGGTTTCCTGCACCAACACAAGTGCGAAAAGTGGTTTTTCAACACTAACAAAGTGCGAAAAGTGGTTTTTCAACACTAACACAAGTGCGAAAAGTGTTTTTTCCACACTAATACAAGTGCAAAAGTGGTTTCCTGCACCAACACAAGTGCAAAAAGTGGTTTTTCAACACTAACACAAGTGCGAAAAGTGGTTTTTCAACACTAACACAAGTGCGAAAAGTGGTTTTTCCACACTAATACAAGTGCAAAAGTGGTTTCCTGCACCAACACAAGTGCGAAAAGTGGTTTTTCAACACTAACACAAGTGCGAAAAGTGGTTTTTCAACACTATCACAAGTGCAAAAAGTGTTTTTTCCACACCAATACAAGTGCAAAAGTGGTTTCCTGCACCAACACAAGTGCGAAAAGTGGTTTTTCAACACTAACACAAGTGCAAAAAGTGGTTTTTCAACACTAACACAAGTGCGAAAAGTGGTTTTTAAATACTATCACAAGTGCGAAAAGTGTTCTTTCCAGACTAATACAAGTGCAAAAGTGGTTTCCTGCACCAACACAAGTGCGAAAAGTGGTTTTTCAACACTAACACAAGTGCGAAAAGTGGTTTTTCAACACTAACAGAAGTGCGAAAAGTGGTTTTTCCACACTAATACAAGTGCAAAAGTGGTTTCCTGCACCAACACAAGTGCGAAAAGTGGTTTTTCAACACTAACACAAGTGCGAAAAGTGGTTTTTCAACACTAACACAAGTGCGAAAAGTGGTTTTTCCACACTAATACAAGTGCAAAAGTGGTTTCCTGCACCAACACAAGTGCGAAAAGTGGTTTTTCAACACTAACACAAGTGCGAAAAGTGGTTTTTCAACACTAACACAAGTGCGAAAAGTGGTTTTTCAACACTAACACAAGTGCGAAAAGTGGTTTTTCCACACTAATACAAGTGCAAAAGTGGTTTCCTGCACCAACACAAGTGCGAAAAGTGGTTTTTCAACACTAACAAAGTGCGAAAAGTGGTTTTTCAACACTAACACAAGTGCGAAAAGTGTTTTTTCCACACTAATACAAGTGCAAAAGTGGTTTCCTGCACCAACACAAGTGCGAAAAGTGGTTTTTCAACACTAACACAAGTGCGAAAAGTGGTTTTTCAACACTAACACAAGTGCGAAAAGTGTTTTTTCCACACTAATACAAGTGCAAAAGTGGTTTCCTGCACCAACACAAGTGCAAAAAGTGGTTTTTCAACACTAACACAAGTGCGAAAAGTGGTTTTTCAACACTAACACAAGTGCGAAAAGTGGTTTTTCCACACTAATACAAGTGCAAAAGTGGTTTCCTGCACCAACACAAGTGCGAAAAGTGGTTTTTCAACACTAACACAAGTGCGAAAAGTGGTTTTTCAACACTATCACAAGTGCAAAAAGTGTTTTTTCCACACCAATACAAGTGCAAAAGTGGTTTCCTGCACCAACACAAGTGCGAAAAGTGGTTTTTCAACACTAACACAAGTGCAAAAAGTGGTTTTTCAACACTAACACAAGTGCGAAAAGTGGTTTTTCAACACTAACACAAGTGCGAAAAGTGGTTTTTTCCACACTAATACAAGTGCAAAGGTGGTTTCCTGCACCAACACAAGTGCAAAAAGTGGTTTTTCAACACTAACCCAAGTGCAAAAAGTGGTTTTTCAACACTATCACAAGTGCAAAAAGTGTTTTTTCCACACTAATACAAGTGCAAAAGTGGTTTCCTGCACCAACACAAGTGCGAAAAGTGGTTTTTCAACACTAACACAAGTGCGAAAAGTGGTTTTTCAACACTAACACAAGTGCGAAAAGTGGTTTTTCAACACTAACACAAGTGCGAAAAGTGGTTTTTCAACACTAACACAAGTGCGAAAAGTGGTTTTTCCACACTAATACAAGTGCAAAAGTGGTTTCCTGCACCAACACAAGTGCGAAAAGTGGTTTTTCAACACTAACACAAGTGCGAAAAGTAGTTTTTCAACACTAACACAAGTGCGAAAAGTGGTTTTCAACACTAACACAAGTGCGAAAAATAGTTTTTCAACACTAACACAAGTGCGAAAAGTGGTTTTTCCACACTAATACAAGTGCAAAAGTGGTTTCCTGCACCAACACAAGTGCGAAAAGTGGTTTTTCAACACTAACACAAGTGCGAAAAGTGGTTTTTCAACACTAACACAAGCGCGAAAAGTGGTTTTTCAACACTAACACAAATACGAAAAGTGGTTTTTCCACACTAATACAAGTGCAAAAGTGGTTTCCTGCACCAACACAAGTGCGAAAAGTGGTTTTTCAACACTAACACAAGTGCAAAAAGTGTTTTTTCCACACTAATACAAGTGCAAAAGTGGTTTCCTGCACCAACACAAGTGCGAAAAGTGTTTTTTCCACACTAATACAAGTGCAAAAGTGGTTTCCTGCACCAACACAAGTGCGAAAAGTGGTTTTCAACACTAACACAAGTGCAAAAAGTGGTTTTTCAACACTAACACAAGTGCGAAAAGTGGTTTTTCAACACTAACACAAGTGCGAAAAGTGGTTTTTCCACACTAATACAAGTGCAAAGGTGGTTTCCTGCACCAACACAAGTGCAAAAAGTGGTTTTTCAACACTAACCCAAGTGCAAAAGTGGTTTCCTGCACCAACACAAGTGCGAAAAGTGGTTTTTCAACACTAACACAAGTGCGAAAAGTGGTTTTTCAACACTATCACAAGTGCAAAAAGTGTTTTTTCCACACCAATACAAGTGCAAAAGTGGTTTCCTGCACCAACACAAGTGCGAAAAGTGGTTTTTCAACACTAACACAAGTGCAAAAAGTGGTTTTTCAACACTAACACAAGTGCGAAAAGTGGTTTTTTTCCACACTAATACAAGTGCAAAGGTGGTTTCCTGCACCAACACAAGTGCAAAAAGTGGTTTTTCAACACTAACCCAAGTGCAAAAAGTGGTTTTTCAACACTATCACAAGTGCAAAAAGTGTTTTTTCCACACTAATACAAGTGCAAAAGTGGTTTCCTGCACCAACACAAGTGCGAAAAGTGCTTTTTCAACACAAAACAAGTGCGAAAAGTGGTTTTTCAACACTAACACAAGTGCGAAAAGTGGTTTTTCAACACTAACACAAGTGCGAAAAGTGGTTTTTCCACACTAATGCAAGTGCAAAAGTGGTTTCCTGCACCAACACAAGTGCGAAAAGTGGTTTTTCAACACAAACACAAGTGCGAAAAGTGTTTTTTCCACACTAATACAAGTGCAAAAGTGGTTTCCTGCACCAACACAAGTACGAAAAGTGGTTTTTCAACACTAACACAAGTGCGAAAAGTGGTTTTTCAACACTAACACAAGTGCGAAAAGTGGTTTTTCAACACTAACACAAGTGCAAAAGTGGTTTCCTGCACCAACACAAGTGCGAAAAGTGGTTTTTCAACACTAACACAAGTGCGAAAAGTAGTTTTTCAACACTAACACAAGTGCGAAAAGTGGTTTTCAACACTAACACAAGTGCGAAAAGTAGTTTTTCAACACTAACACAAGTGCGAAAAGTGGTTTTTCCACACTAATACAAGTGCAAAAGTGGTTTCCTGCACCAACACAAGTGCGAAAAGTGGTTTTTCAACACTAACACAAGTGCGAAAAGTGGTTTTCAACACTAACACAAGTGCGAAAAGTAGTTTTTCAACACTAACACAAGTGCGAAAAGTGGTTTTTCCACACTAATACAAGTGCAAAAGTGGTTTCCTGCACCAACACAAGTGCGAAAAGTGGTTTTTCAACACTAACACAAGTGCGAAAAGTGGTTTTTCAACACTAACACAAGTGCGAAAAGTGGTTTTTCAACACTAACACAAGTGCGAAAAGTGGTTTTTCCACACTAATACAAGTGCAAAAGTGGTTTCCTGCACCAACACAAGTGCGAAAAGTGGTTTTTCAACACTAACACAAGTGCGAAAAGTGTTTTTTCCACACTAATACAAGTGCAAAAGTGTATTCCTGCACCAACACAAGTGCGAAAAGTGGTTTTTCAACACTAACACAAGTGCGAAAAGTGGTTTTCAACACTAACACAAGTGCGAAAAGTAGTTTTTCAACACTAACACAAGTGCGAAAAGTGGTTTTTCCACACTAATACAAGTGCAAAAGTGGTTTCATGCACCAACACAAGTGCGAAAAGTGGTTTTTCAACACTAACACAAGTGCGAAAAGTGGTTTTCAACACTAACACAAGTGCGAAAAGTAGTTTTTCAACACTAACACAAGTGCGAAAAGTGGTTTTTCCACACTAATACAAGTGCAAAAGTGGTTTCCTGCACCAACACAAGTGCGAAAAGTGGTTTTTCAACACTAACACAAGTGCGAAAAGTGGTTTTTCAACACTAACACAAGTGCGAAAAGTGGTTTTTCAACACTAACACAAGTGCGAAAAGTGGTTTTTCCACACTAATACAAGTGCAAAAGTGGTTTCCTGCACCAACACAAGTGCGAAAAGTGGTTTTTCAACACTAACACAAGTGCGAAAAGTGTTTTTTCCACACTAATACAAGTGCAAAAGTGTATTCCTGCACCAACACAAGTGCGAAAAGTGGTTTTTCAACACTAACACAAGTGCAAAAAGTGTTTTTTCCACACTAATACAAGTGCAAAAGTGGTTTCCTGCACCAACACAAGTGCGAAAAGTGTTTTTTCCACACTAATACAAGTGCAAAAGTGGTTTCCTGCACCAACACAAGTGCGAAAAGTGGTTTTCAACACTAACACAAGTGCAAAAAGTGGTTTTTCAACACTAACACAAGTGCGGAAAGTGGTTTTTCAACACTAACACAAGTGCGAAAAGTGGTTTTTCCACACTAATACAAGTGCAAAGGTGGTTTCCTGCACCAACACAAGTGCAAAAAGTGGTTTTTCAACACTAATCCAAGTGCAAAAAGTGGTTTTTCAACACTATCACAAGTGCAAAAAGTGTTTTTTCCACACTAATACAAGTGCAAAAGTGGTTTCCTGCACCAACACAAGTGCGAAAAGTGGTTTTCAACACTAACACAAGTGCAAAAAGTGGTTTTTCAACACTAACACAAGTGCGAAAAGTGGTTTTTCAACACTAACACAAGTGCGAAAAGTGGTTTTTCCACACTAATACAAGTGCAAAAGTGGTTTCCTGCACCAACACAAGTGCGAAAAGTGGTTTTTCAACACAAACACAAGTGCGAAAAGTGGTTTTCAACATTATCACAAGTGCATAAAGTGGTTTCCTGCACCAACACAAGTGCGAAAAGTGGTTTTTCAACACAAACACAAGTGCGAAAAGTGGTTTTCAACACTAACACAAGTGCGAAAAGTGGTTTTTCAACACTAACACAAGTGCGAAAAGTGGTTTTTCAACACTAACACAAGTGCGAAAAGTGGTTTTTTTCCACACTAATACAAGTGCAAAAGTGGTTTCCTGCACCAACACAAGTGCGAAAAGTGCTTTTTCAACACAAAACAAGTGCGAAAAGTGGTTTTTCAACACTAACACAAGTGCGAAAAGTGGTTTTTCAACACTAACACAAGTGCGAAAAGTGGTTTTTCCACACTAATGCAAGTGCGAAAAGTGGTTTTTCAACACAAACACAAGTGCGAAAAGTGTTTTTTCCACACTAATACAAGTGCAAAAGTGGTTTCCTGCACCAACACAAGTACGAAAAGTGGTTTTTCAACACTAACACAAGTGCGAAAAGTGGTTTTTCAACACTAACACAAGTGCGAAAAGTGGTTTTTCAACACTAACACAAGTGCAAAAGTGGTTTCCTGCACCAACACAAGTGCGAAAAGTGGTTTTTCAACACTAACACAAGTGCGAAAAGTAGTTTTTCAACACTAACACAAGTGCGAAAAGTGGTTTTCAACACTAACACAAGTGCGAAAAGTAGTTTTTCAACACTAACACAAGTGCGAAAAGTGGTTTTTCCACACTAATACAAGTGCAAAAGTGGTTTCCTGCACCAACACAAGTGCGAAAAGTGGTTTTTCAACACTAACACAAGTGCGAAAAGTGGTTTTCAACACTAACACAAGTGCGAAAAGTAGTTTTTCAACACTAACACAAGTGCGAAAAGTGGTTTTTCCACACTAATACAAGTGCAAAAGTGGTTTCCTGCACCAACACAAGTGCGAAAAGTGGTTTTTCAACACTAACACAAGTGCGAAAAGTGGTTTTTCAACACTAACACAAGTGCGAAAAGTGGTTTTTCAACACTAACACAAGTGCGAAAAGTGGTTTTTCCACACTAATACAAGTGCAAAAGTGGTTTCCTGCACCAACACAAGTGCGAAAAGTGGTTTTTCAACACTAACACAAGTGCGAAAAGTGTTTTTTCCACACTAATACAAGTGCAAAAGTGTATTCCTGCACCAACACAAGTGCGAAAAGTGGTTTTTCAACACTAACACAAGTGCGAAAAGTGGTTTTCAACACTAACACAAGTGCGAAAAGTAGTTTTTCAACACTAACACAAGTGCGAAAAGTGGTTTTTCCACACTAATACAAGTGCAAAAGTGGTTTCCTGCACCAACACAAGTGCGAAAAGTGGTTTTTCAACACTAACACAAGTGCGAAAAGTGGTTTTCAACACTAACACAAGTGCGAAAAGTAGTTTTTCAACACTAACACAAGTGCGAAAAGTGGTTTTTCCACACTAATACAAGTGCAAAAGTGGTTTCCTGCACCAACACAAGTGCGAAAAGTGGTTTTTCAACACTAACACAAGTGCGAAAAGTGGTTTTTCAACACTAACACAAGTGCGAAAAGTGGTTTTTCAACACTAACACAAGTGCGAAAAGTGGTTTTTCCACACTAATACAAGTGCAAAAGTGGTTTCCTGCACCAACACAAGTGCGAAAAGTGGTTTTTCAACACTAACACAAGTGCGAAAAGTGTTTTTTCCACACTAATACAAGTGCAAAAGTGTATTCCTGCACCAACACAAGTGCGAAAAGTGGTTTTTCAACACTAACACAAGTGCAAAAAGTGTTTTTTCCACACTAATACAAGTGCAAAAGTGGTTTCCTGCACCAACACAAGTGCGAAAAGTGTTTTTTCCACACTAATACAAGTGCAAAAGTGGTTTCCTGCACCAACACAAGTGCGAAAAGTGGTTTTCAACACTAACACAAGTGCAAAAAGTGGTTTTTCAACACTAACACAAGTGCGGAAAGTGGTTTTTCAACACTAACACAAGTGCGAAAAGTGGTTTTTCCACACTAATACAAGTGCAAAGGTGGTTTCCTGCACCAACACAAGTGCAAAAAGTGGTTTTTCAACACTAATCCAAGTGCAAAAAGTGGTTTTTCAACACTATCACAAGTGCAAAAAGTGTTTTTTCCACACTAATACAAGTGCAAAAGTGGTTTCCTGCACCAACACAAGTGCGAAAAGTGGTTTTCAACACTAACACAAGTGCAAAAAGTGGTTTTTCAACACTAACACAAGTGCGAAAAGTGGTTTTTCAACACTAACACAAGTGCGAAAAGTGGTTTTTCCACACTAATACAAGTGCAAAAGTGGTTTCCTGCACCAACACAAGTGCGAAAAGTGGTTTTTCAACACAAACACAAGTGCGAAAAGTGGTTTTCAACACTATCACAAGTGCAAAAAGTGTTTTTTCCACACCAATACAAGTGCAAAAGTGGTTTCCTGCACCAACACAAGTGCGAAAAGTGCTTTTTCAACACAAAACAAGTGCGAAAAGTGGTTTTTCAACACTAACACAAGTGCGAAAAGTGGTTTTTCAACACTAACACAAGTGCGAAAAGTGGTTTTTCCACACTAATGCAAGTGCAAAAGTGGTTTCCTGCACCAACACAAGTGCGAAAAGTGGTTTTTCAACACAAACACAAGTGCGAAAAGTGGTTTTCAACACTAACACAAGTGCGAAAAGTGGTTTTTCAACACTAACACAAGTGCGAAAAGTGGTTTTTCAACACTAACACAAGTGCGAAAAGTGGTTTTTCAACACTAACACAAGTGCAAAAAGTGTTTTTTCCACACTAATACAAGTGCAAAAGTGGTTTCCTGCACCAACACAAGTGCGAAAAGTGGTTTTTCAACACTAACACAAGTGCGAAAAGTGGTTTTTCAACACTAACACAAGTGCGAAAAGTGGTTTTTCAACACTAACACAAGTGCGAAAAGTGGTTTTTCAACACTAACACAAGTGCGAAAAGTGGTTTTTCAACACTAACACAAGTGCGAAAAGTGGTTTTTCAACACTAACACAAGTGCGAAAAGTGGTTTTTCAACACTAACACAAGTGCAAAAAGTGTTTTTTCCACACTAATACAAGTGCAAAAGTGGTTTCCTGCACCAACACAAGTGCGAAAAGTGGTTTTTCAACACTAACACAAGTGCGAAAAGTGGTTTTTCAACACTAACACAAGTGCGAAAAGTGGTTTTTCAACACTAACACAAGTGCGAAAAGTGGTTTTTCCACACTAATACAAGTGCAAAAGTGGTTTCCTGCACCAACACAAGTGCGAAAAGTGGTTTTTCAACACTAACAAAGTGCGAAAAGTGGTTTTTCAACACTAACACAAGTGCGAAAAGTGTTTTTTCCACACTAATACAAGTGCAAAAGTGGTTTCCTGCACCAACACAAGTGCGAAAAGTGGTTTTTCAACACTAACACAAGTGCGAAAAGTGGTTTTTCAACACTAACACAAGTGCGAAAAGTGTTTTTTCCACACTAATACAAGTGCAAAAGTGGTTTCCTGCACCAACACAAGTGCAAAAAGTGGTTTTTCAACACTAACACAAGTGCGAAAAGTGGTTTTTCAACACTAACACAAGTGCGAAAAGTGGTTTTTCCACACTAATACAAGTGCAAAAGTGGTTTCCTGCACCAACACAAGTGCGAAAAGTGGTTTTTCAACACTAACACAAGTGCGAAAAGTGGTTTTTCAACACTATCACAAGTGCAAAAAGTGTTTTTTCCACACCAATACAAGTGCAAAAGTGGTTTCCTGCACCAACACAAGTGCGAAAAGTGGTTTTTCAACACTAACACAAGTGCAAAAAGTGGTTTTTCAACACTAACACAAGTGCGAAAAGTGGTTTTTCAACACAAAACAAGTGCGAAAAGTGGTTTTTCAACACTAACACAAGTGCGAAAAGTGGTTTTTCAACACTAACACAAGTGCGAAAAGTGGTTTTTCCACACTAATGCAAGTGCAAAAGTGGTTTCCTGCACCAACACAAGTGCGAAAAGTGGTTTTTCAACACAAACACAAGTGCGAAAAGTGTTTTTTCCACACTAATACAAGTGCAAAAGTGGTTTCCTGCACCAACACAAGTACGAAAAGTGGTTTTTCAACACTAACACAAGTGCGAAAAGTGGTTTTTCAACACTAACACAAGTGCGAAAAGTGGTTTTTCAACACTAACACAAGTGCAAAAGTGGTTTCCTGCACCAACACAAGTGCGAAAAGTGGTTTTTCAACACTAACACAAGTGCGAAAAGTAGTTTTTCAACACTAACACAAGTGCGAAAAGTGGTTTTCAACACTAACACAAGTGCGAAAAGTAGTTTTTCAACACTAACACAAGTGCGAAAAGTGGTTTTTCCACACTAATACAAGTGCAAAAGTGGTTTCCTGCACCAACACAAGTGCGAAAAGTGGTTTTTCAACACTAACACAAGTGCGAAAAGTGGTTTTCAACACTAACACAAGTGCGAAAAGTAGTTTTTCAACACTAACACAAGTGCGAAAAGTGGTTTTTCCACACTAATACAAGTGCAAAAGTGGTTTCCTGCACCAACACAAGTGCGAAAAGTGGTTTTTCAACACTAACACAAGTGCGAAAAGTGGTTTTTCAACACTAACACAAGTGCGAAAAGTGGTTTTTCAACACTAACACAAGTGCGAAAAGTGGTTTTTCCACACTAATACAAGTGCAAAAGTGGTTTTCCTGCACCAACACAAGTGCGAAAAGTGGTTTTTCAACACTAACACAAGTGCGAAAAGTGTTTTTTCCACACTAATACAAGTGCAAAAGTGTATTCCTGCACCAACACAAGTGCGAAAAGTGGTTTTTCAACACTAACACAAGTGCGAAAAGTGGTTTTCAACACTAACACAAGTGCGAAAAGTAGTTTTTCAACACTAACACAAGTGCGAAAAGTGGTTTTTCCACACTAATACAAGTGCAAAAGTGGTTTCCTGCACCAACACAAGTGCGAAAAGTGGTTTTTCAACACTAACACAAGTGCGAAAAGTGGTTTTCAACACTAACACAAGTGCGAAAAGTAGTTTTTCAACACTAACACAAGTGCGAAAAGTGGTTTTTCCACACTAATACAAGTGCAAAAGTGGTTTCCTGCACCAACACAAGTGCGAAAAGTGGTTTTTCAACACTAACACAAGTGCGAAAAGTGGTTTTTCAACACTAACACAAGTGCGAAAAGTGGTTTTTCAACACTAACACAAGTGCGAAAAGTGGTTTTTCCACACTAATACAAGTGCAAAAGTGGTTTCCTGCACCAACACAAGTGCGAAAAGTGGTTTTTCAACACTAACACAAGTGCGAAAAGTGTTTTTTCCACACTAATACAAGTGCAAAAGTGTATTCCTGCACCAACACAAGTGCGAAAAGTGGTTTTTCAACACTAACACAAGTGCAAAAAGTGTTTTTTCCACACTAATACAAGTGCAAAAGTGGTTTCCTGCACAACACAAGTGCGAAAAGTGTTTTTTCCACACTAATACAAGTGCAAAAGTGGTTTCCTGCACCAACACAAGTGCGAAAAGTGGTTTTCAACACTAACACAAGTGCAAAAAGTGGTTTTTCAACACTAACACAAGTGCGGAAAGTGGTTTTTCAACACTAACACAAGTGCGAAAAGTGGTTTTTCCACACTAATACAAGTGCAAAGGTGGTTTCCTGCACCAACACAAGTGCAAAAAGTGGTTTTTCAACACTAATCCAAGTGCAAAAAGTGTTTTTCAACACTATCACAAGTGCAAAAAGTGTTTTTTCCACACTAATACAAGTGCAAAAGTGGTTTCCTGC
>NW_027619655.1:0-35089 GCF_964187855.1 Myxine glutinosa
GTTTCCTGCACCAACACAAGTGCGAAAAGTGGTTTTTCAACACTAACACAAGTGCGAAAAGTGGTTTTTCAACACTAACACAAGTGCGAAAAGTGTTTTTCAACAATATCACAAGTGCAAAAAGTGTTTTTTCCACACTAATACAAGTGCAAAAGTGGTTTCCTGCACCAACACAAGTGCGAAAAGTGGTTTTTCAACACTAACACAAGTGCAAAAAGTGGTTTTTCAACACTAACACAAGTGCGAAAAAGTGGTTTTTCAACACTATCACAAGTGCAAAAAGTGTTTTTTCCACACTAATACAAGTGCAAAAGTGGTTTCCTGCACCAACACAAGTGCGAAAAGTGGTTTTTCAACACTAACACAAGTGTGAAAAGTGGTTTTTCAACACTAACACATGTGCGAAAAGTGGTTTTTCAACACTATCACAAGTGCAAAAAGTGTTTTTTCCACACTAATACAAGTGCAAAAGTGGTTTCCTGCACCAACACAAGTGCGAAAAGTGGTTTTTCAACACTAACACAAGTGCAAAAAGTGTTTTTTCCACACTAATACAAGTGCAAAAGTGGTTTCCTGCACCAACACAAGTGCGAAAAGTGGTTTTTCAACACTAACACAAGTGCGAAAAGTGGTTTTTCAACACTAACACAAGTGCGAAAAGTGGTTTTTCAACACTAACACAAGTGCGAAAAGTGGTTTTTCAACACTATCACAAGTGCAAAAAGTGTTTTTTCCACACTAATACAAGTGCAAAAATGGTTTCCTGCACCAACACAAGTGCGAAAAGTGGTTTTTCATCACTAACACAAGTGCGAAAAGTGGTTTCCTGCACCAACACAAGTGTGAAAAGTGGTTTTTCAACACTAACACAAGTGCAAAAAGTGTTTTTTTTCCACACTAATACAAGTGCAAAAGTGGTTTCCTGCACCAACACAAGTGCGAAAAGTGGTTTTTTCAACACTAACACAAGTGCGAAAAGTGGTTTTTCAACACTAACACGTGTGAAAAGTGGTTTTTCAACACTATCACAAGTGCAAAAAGTGTTTTTTCCACACTAATACAAGTGCAAAAGTGGTTTCCTGCACCAAATCAAGTGCGAAAAGTGGTTTTTCAACACTAACACAAGTGCGAAAAGTGGTTTTTCAACACTAACACAAGTGCGAAAAGTGGTTTTTCAACACTAATACAAGTGCAAAAGTGGTTTCCTGCACCAACACAAGTGCGTAAAGTGGTTTTCAACACTAACACAAGTGCGAAAAGTGGTTTTTTCAACACAAACACAAGTGCGGAAAAGTGGTTTTTTCCACACTAATACAAGTGCAAAAGTGGTTTCCTGCACCAACACAAGTGCGTAAAGTGGTTTTTAAGTGGTTTTTCAACACTAACACAAGTGCGAAAAGTGGTTTTTCAACACTATCACAAGTGCAAAAAGTGTTTTTTCCACACTAATACAAGTGCAAAAGTGGTTTCCTGCACCAACACAAGTGCGAAAAGTCGTTTTTCAACACTAACACAAGTGCGAAAAGTGGTTTTTCAACATTAACACATGTGCGAAAAGTGGTTTTTCAACACTATCACAAGTGCAAAAAGTGTTTTTTCCACACTAATACAAGTGCAAAAGTGGTTTCCTGCACCAACACAAGTGCGAAAAGTGGTTTTTCAACACTAACACAAGTGCGAAAAGTGGTTTTTCAACACTAACACAAGTGCGAAAAGTGGTTTTTCAACACTATCACAAGTGCAAAAAGTGTTTTTTCCACACTAATACAAGTGCAAAAGTGGTTTCCTGCACCAACACAAGTGCGAAAAGTGGTTTTTCAACACTAACACAAGTGCGAAAAGTTGTTTTTCAACACTAACACAAGTGCGAAAAGTGGTTTTTCAACACTATCACAAGTGCAAAAAGTGTTTTTTCCACACTAATACAAGTGCAAAAGTGGTTTCCTGCACCAACACAAGTGTGAAAAGTGGTTTTTCAACACTAACACAAGTGTGAAAAGTGGTTTTTCAACACAAACACAAGTGCGAAAAGTGTTTTTTCCACACTAATACACGTGCAAAAGTGGTTTCCTACACCAAAACAAGTGCGAAAAGTGGTTTTTCAACACTAACACAAGTGCGAAAAGTGGTTTTTCAACACTAACACAAGTGTGAAAAGTGGTTTTTCAACACTATCACAAGTGCAAAAAGTGTTTTTTCCACACTAATACAAGTGCAAAAGTGGTTTCCTGCACCAACACAAGTGCGAAAAGTGGTTTTTCAACACTAACACAAGTGCGAAAAGTGGTTTTTCAACACTATCACAAGTGCAAAAAGTGTTTTTTCCACACTAATGCAAGTGCAAAAGTGGTTTCCTGCACCAACACAAGTGCGAAAAGTGGTTTTTCAACACTAACACAAGTGCGAAAAGTGGTTTTTCAACACTATCACAAGTGCAAAAAGTGTTTTTTCCACACTAATACAAGTGCAAAAGTGGTTTCCTGCACCAACACAAGTGTGAAAAGTGGTTTTTCAACACTAACACAAGTGTGAAAAGTGGTTTTTCAACACAAACACAAGTGCGAAAAGTGTTTTTTCCACACTAATACACGTGCAAAAGTGGTTTCCTACACCAAAACAAGTGCGAAAAGTGGTTTTTCAACACTAACACAAGTGCGAAAAGTGGTTTTTCAACACTAACACAAGTGTGAAAAGTGGTTTTTCAACACTATCACAAGTGCAAAAAGTGTTTTTTCCACACTAATACAAGTGCAAAAGTGGTTTCCTGCACCAACACAAGTGCGAAAAGTGGTTTTTCAACACTAACACAAGTGCGAAAAGTGGTTTTTCAACACTATCACAAGTGCAAAAAGTGTTTTTTCCACACTAATACAAGTGCAAAAGTGGTTTCCTGCACCAACACAAGTGTGAAAAGTGGTTTTTCAACACTAACACAAGTGCGAAAAGTGGTTTTTCAACACTATCACAAGTGCAAAAAGTGTTTTTTTCACACTAATACAAGTGCAAAAGTGGTTTCCTGCACGAACACAAGTGCGAAAAGTGTTTTTTCAACACTAACACAAGTGCAAAAAGTGTTTTTTCCACACTAATACAAGTGCAGAAAGTCGTTTTTCAACACTAACACAAGTGCGAAAAGTGGTTTTTCAACACTATCACAAGTGCAAAAAGTGTTTTTTCCACACTAATACAAGTGCAAAAGTGGTTTCCTGCACCAACACAAGTGCGAAAAGTGGTTTTTCAACACTAACACAAGTGCAAAAAGTGTTTTTTCCACACTAATACAAGTGCAAAAGTGGTTTCCTGCACCAACACAAGTGCGAAAAGTGGTTTTTCAACACTAACACAAGTGCAAAAAGTGGTTTTTCAACACTAACACAAGTGCGAAAAGTGGTTTTTCAACACTATCACAAGTGCAAAAAGTGTTTTTTCCACACTAATACAAGTGCAAAAGTGGTTTCCTGCACCAACACAAGTGCGAAAAGTGGTTTTTCAACACTAACACAAGTGTGAAAAGTGGTTTTTCAACACTAACACATGTGCAAAAAGTGGTTTTTCAACACTATCACAAGTGCAAAAAGTGTTTTTTCCACACTAATACAAGTGCAAAAGTGGTTTCCTGCACCAACACAAGTGCGAAAAGTGGTTTTTCAACACTAACACAAGTGCGAAAAGTGGTTTTTCAACACTATCACAAGTGCAAAAAGTGTTTTTTCCACACTAATACAAGTGCAAAAGTGGTTTCCTGCACCAACACAAGTGCGAAAAGTGGTTTTTCAACACTAACACAAGTGCGAAAAGTGGTTTTTCAACACAAACACAAGTGCGAAAAGTGTTTTTTCCACACTAATACAAGTGCAAAAGTGGTTTCCTGCACCAACACAAGTGCGTAAAGTGGTTTTTCAACACTAACACAAGTGCGAAAAGTGGTTTTTCAACACTATCACAAGTGCAAAAAGTGTTTTTTCCACACTAATACAAGTGCAAAAGTGGTTTCCTGCACCTACACAAGTGCGAAAAGTGGTTTTTCAACACTAATACATGTGCGAAAAGTGGTTTTTCAACACTATCACAAGTGCAAAAAGTTTTTTTTCCACTCTAATACAAGTGCAAAAAGTGGTTTCCTGCACCAACACAAGTGCGAAAAGTGGTTTTTCAACACTAACACAAGTGCGAAAAGTGGTTTTTCAACACTAACACAAGTGCGAAAAGTGGTTTTTCAACACTATCACAAGTGCAAAAAGTGTTTTTTCCACACTAATACAAGTGCAAAAATGGTTTCCTGCACCAACACAAGTGCGAAAAGTGTTTTTTCATCACTAACACAAGTGCGAAAAGTGGTTTCCTGCACCAACACAAGTGCGAAAAGTGCTTTTTCCACACTAATACAAGTGCAAAAGTGGTTTCCTGCACCAACACAAGTGCGAAAAGTGGTTTTTCAACACTAACACAAGTGCGAAAAGTGGTTTTTCAACACTATCACAAATGCAAAAAGTGTTTTTTCCACACTAATACAAGTGCAAAAGTGGTTTCCTGCACCAACACAAGTGCGAAAAGTGGTTTTTCAACACTAACACATGTGCGAAAAGTGGTTTCCCGCACCAACACAAGTGCGAAAAGTGGTTTTTCAACACTAACACAAGTGCGAAAAGTGGTTTTTCAACACTAACACAAGTGCGAAAAGTGGTTTTTCAACACTTGCGAAAAGTGGTTTTTCAACACTATCACAAATGCAAAAAGTGTTTTTTCCACACTAATACAAGTGCAAAAGTGGTTTCCTGCACCAACACAAGTGCGAAAAGTGGTTTTTCCACACTAATACAAGTGCAAAAGTGGTTTCCTGCACCAACACAAGTGCGAAAAGTGGTTTTTCAACACTAACACAAGTGCGAAAAGTGTTTTTTCAACACTAACACAAGTGCGAAAAGTGGTTTATCAACACTATCACAAATGCAAAAAGTGTTTTTTCCACACTAATACAAGTGCAAAAGTGGTTTCCTGCACCAACACAAGTGCGAAAAGTGGTTTTTCAACACTAACACAGGTGCGAAAAGTGGTTTTTCAACACTAACACATGTGCGAAAAGTGGTTTTTCAACACTATCACAAGTGCAAAAAGTGTTTTTTCCACACTAATACAAGTGCAAAAGTGGTTTCCTGCACCAAAACAAGTGCGAAAAGTGGTTTTTCAACACTAACAGAAGTGCGAAAAGTGGTTTTTCAACACTAACACAAGTGCGAAAAGTGGTTTTTCAACACTATCACAAGTGCAAAAAGTGTTTTTTCCACACTAATACAAGTGCAAAAGTGGTTTCCTGCACCAACACAAGTGCAAAAAGTGGTTTTTCAACACTAACACATGTGCGAAAAATGGTTTTTCAACACTATCACAAGTGCAAAAAGTGTTTTTTCCACACTAATACAAGTGCAAAAGTGGTTTCCTGCACCAACACAAGTGCGAAAAGTGGTTTTTCAACACGAACACAAGTGCGAAAAGTGGTTTTTCAACACTAACACAAGTGCGAAAAGTGGTTTTTCAACACGATCACAAGTGCAAAAAGTGTTTTTTCCACACTAGTACAAGTGCAAAAGTGGTTTCCTGCACCAACACAAGTGCGAAAAGTGGTTTTTCAACACTAACACAAGTGCGAAAAGTGGTTTTTCAACACAAACACAAGTGCGAAAAGTGTTTTTTCAACACTAATACAAGTGCAAAAGTGGTTTCCTGCACCAACACAATTGCGTAAAGTGGTTTTTCAACACTAACACAAGTGCGAAAAGTGGTTTTTCAACACTATCACAAGTGCAAAAAGTGTTTTTTCCACACTAATACAAGTGCAAAAGTGGTTTCCTGCACCAACACAAGTGCGAAAAGTGGTTTTTCAACACTAACACAAGTGCGAAAAGTGGTTTTTCAACACTAACACATGTGCGAAAAGTGTTTTTTCCACACTAATACAAGTGCAAAAGTGGTTTCCTGCACCAACACAAGTGCGAAAAGTGGTTTTTCAACACTAACACAAGTGCGAAAAGTGGTTTTTCAACACTAACACAAGTGCGAAAAGTGGTTTTTCAACACTATCACAAGTGCAAAAATGGTTTCCTGCACCAACACAATTGCGAAAAGTGGTTTTTCCTCACTAACACAAGTGCAAAAAGTGGTTTTTCAACACAAACACAAGTGCGAAAAGTGTTTTTTCCACACTAATACAAGTGCAAAAGTGGTTTCCTGCACCAACACAAGTGCGTAATGTGGTTTTTCAACACTAACACATGTGCGAAAAGTGGTTTTTCAGCACAATCACAAGTGCAAAAAGTGTTTTTTCCACACTAATACAAGTGCAAAAGTGGTTTCCTGCACCAACACAAGTGCGAAAAGTGGTTTTTCAACACTAACACAAGTGCGAAAAGTTGTTTTTCAACACTAACACAAGTGCGAAAAGTGGTTTTTCAACACTATCACAAGTGCAAAAAGTGTTTTTTCCACACTAATACAAGTGCAAAAGTGGTTTCCTGCACCAACACAAGTGCGAAAAGTGGTTTTTCAACACTAACACAAGTGTGAAAAGTGGTTTTTCAACACAAACACAAGTGCGAAAAGTGTTTTTTCCACACTAATACATGTGCAAAAGTGGTTTCCTGCACCAACACAAGTGCGAAAAGTGGTTTTTCAACACTAACACAAGTGCGAAAAGTGGTTTTTCAACACTAACACAAGTGTGAAAAGTGGTTTTTCAACACTATCACAAGTGCAAAAAGTGTTTTTTCCACACTAATACAAGTGCAAAAATGGTTTCCTGCACCAACACAAGTGCGAAAAGTGGTTTTTCATCACTAACACAAGTGCGAAAAGTGGTTTTTCAACACAAACACAAGTGCGAAAAGTGGTTTTTCAACACTATCACAAGTGTGAAAAGTGTTTTTTCCACACTAATACACGTGCAAAAGTGGTTTCCTGCACCAACATAAGTGCGAAAAGTGGTTTTTCAACACTAACACAAGTGCGAAAAGTGGTTTTTCAACACTAACACAAGTGCGAAAAGTGGTTTTTCAACAATATCACAAGTGCAAAAAGTGTTTTTTCCACACAAACACAAGTGCGAAAAGTGGTTTTTCAACACTATCACAAGTGCGAAAAGTGTTTTTTCCACACTAATACACGTGCAAAAGTGGTTTCCTGCACCAACACAAGTGCAAAAAGTGGTTTTTCAACACTAACACAAGTGCAAAAAGTGGTTTTTCAACACTAACACGTGCAAAAATTGGTTTTTCAACAATATCACAAGTGCAAAAAGTGTTTTTTCCACACTAATACAAGTGCAAAAGTGGTTTCCTGCACCAACACAAGTGCGAAAAGTGGTTTTTCAACACTAACACAAGTGCGAAAAGTGGTTTTTCAACACTATCACAAGTGCAAAAAGTGTTTTTTCCACACTAATGCAAGTGCAAAAGTGGTTTCGTGCACCAACACAAGTGCGAAAAGTGGTTTTTCAACACTAACACAAGTGCGAAAAGTGTTTTTTCCACACTAATACAAGTGCAAAAGTGGTTTCCTGCACCAACACAAGTGCGAAAAGTGGTTTTTCAACACTAACACAAGTGCAAAAAGTGTTTTTTCCACACTAATACAAGTGCAAAAATGGTTTCCTGCACCAACACAAGTGCGAAAAGTGGTTTTTCATCACTAACACAAGTGCGAAAAGTGGTTTTTCAACACAAACACAAGTGCGAAAAGTGGTTTTTCAACACTATCACAAGTGTGAAAAGTGTTTTTCCCACACTAATACACGTGCAAAAGTGGTTTCCTGCACCAACACAAGTGCGAAAAGTGGTTTTTCAACACTAACACAAGTGCGAAAAGTGGTTTTTCAACAATATCACAAGTGCAAAAAGTGTTTTTTCCACACAAACACAAGTGCGAAAAGTGGTTTTTCAACACTATCACAAGTGCGAAAAGTGTTTTTTCCACACTAATACACGTGCAAAAGTGGTTTCCTGCACCAACACAAGTGCGAAAAGTGGTTTTTCAACACTAACACAAGTGCGAAAAGTGGTTTTTCAACACTAACACAAGTGCGAAAAGTGGTTTTTCAACAATATCACAAGTGCAAAAAGTGTTTTTTCCACACTAATACAAGTGCAAAAGTGGTTTCCTGCACCAACACAAGTGCGAAAAGTGGTTTTTCAACACTAACACAAGTGCGAAAAGTGGTTTTTCAACACTATCACAAGTGCAAAAAGTGTTTTTTCCACACTAATGCAAGTGCAAAAGTGGTTTCCTGCACCAACACAAGTGCGAAAAGTGGTTTTTCAACACTAACACAAGTGCGAAAAGTGGTTTTTCAACACTATCACAAGTGCAAAAAGTGTTTTTTCCACACTAATACAAGTGCAAAAGTGGTTTCCTGCACCAACACAGGTGTGAAAAGTGGTTTTTCAACACTAACACAAGTGCAAAAAGTGGTTTTTCAACACTATCACAAGTGCAAAAAGTGTTTTTTTCACACTAATACAAGTGCAAAAGTGGTTTCCTGCACCAACACAAGTGCGAAAAGTGGTTTTTCCACACTAACACAAGTGCGAAAAGTGGTTTTTCAACACTTGCGAAAAGTGGTTTTTCAACACTATCACAAATGCAAAAAGTGTTTTTTCCACACTAATACAAGTGCAAAAGTGGTTTCCTGCACCAACACAAGTGCGAAAAGTGGTTTTTCCACACTAACACAAGTGCGAAAAGTGGTTTTTCAACACTAACACAAGTGCGAAAAGTGGTTTTTCAACACTATCACAAGTGCAAAAAGTGTTTTTTCCACACTAATACAAGTGCAAAAATGGTTTCCTGCACCAACACAAGTGCGAAAAGTGTTTTTTCATCACTAACACAAGTGCGAAAAGTGGTTTCCTGCACCAACACAAGTGCGAAAAGTGCTTTTTCCACACTAATACAAGTGCAAAAGTGGTTTCCTGCACCAACACAAGTGCGAAAAGTGGTTTTTCAACACTAACACAAGTGCGAAAAGTGGTTTTTCAACACTAACACAAGTGCGAAAAGTGGTTTTTCAACACTATCACAAATGCAAAAAGTGTTTTTTCCACACTAATACAAGTGCAAAAGTGGTTTCCTGCACCAACACAAGTGCGAAAAGTGGTTTTTCAACACTAACACATGTGCGAAAAGTGGTTTCCCGCACCAACACAAGTGCGAAAAGTGGTTTTTCAACACTAACACAAGTGCGAAAAGTGGTTTTTCAACACTAACACAAGTGCGAAAAGTGGTTTTTCAACACTTGCGAAAAGTGGTTTTTCAACACTATCACAAATGCAAAAAGTGTTTTTTCCACACTAATACAAGTGCAAAAGTGGTTTCCTGCACCAACACAAGTGCGAAAAGTGGTTTTTCCACACTAATACAAGTGCAAAAGTGGTTTCCTGCACCAACACAAGTGCGAAAAGTGGTTTTTCAACACTAACACAAGTGCGAAAAGTGTTTTTTCAACACTAACACAAGTGCGAAAAGTGATTTATCAACACTATCACAAATGCAAAAAGTGTTTTTTCCACACTAATACAAGTGCAAAAGTGGTTTCCTGCACCAACACAAGTGCGAAAAGTGGTTTTTCAACACTAACACAGGTGCGAAAAGTGGTTTTTCAACACTAACACATGTGCGAAAAGTGGTTTTTCAACACTATCACAAGTGCAAAAAGTGTTTTTTCCACACTAATACAAGTGCAAAAGTGGTTTCCTGCACCAAAACAAGTGCGAAAAGTGGTTTTTCAACACTAACAGAAGTGCGAAAAGTGGTTTTTCAACACTAACACAAGTGCGAAAAGTGGTTTTTCAACACTATCACAAGTGCAAAAAGTGTTTTTTCCACACTAATACAAGTGCAAAAGTGGTTTCCTGCACCAACACAAGTGCAAAAAGTGGTTTTTCAACACTAACACATGTGCGAAAAATGGTTTTTCAACACTATCACAAGTGCAAAAAGTGTTTTTTCCACACTAATACAAGTGCAAAAGTGGTTTCCTGCACCAACACAAGTGCGAAAAGTGGTTTTTCAACACGAACACAAGTGCGAAAAGTGGTTTTTCAACACTAACACAAGTGCGAAAAGTGGTTTTTCAACACGATCACAAGTGCAAAAAGTGTTTTTTCCACACTAGTACAAGTGCAAAAGTGGTTTCCTGCACCAACACAAGTGCGAAAAGTGGTTTTTCAACACTAACACAAGTGCGAAAAGTGGTTTTTCAACACAAACACAAGTGCGAAAAGTGTTTTTTCAACACTAATACAAGTGCAAAAGTGGTTTCCTGCACCAACACAATTGCGTAAAGTGGTTTTTCAACACTAACACAAGTGCGAAAAGTGGTTTTTCAACACTATCACAAGTGCAAAAAGTGTTTTTTCCACACTAATACAAGTGCAAAAGTGGTTTCCTGCACCAACACAAGTGCGAAAAGTGGTTTTTCAACACTAACACAAGTGCGAAAAGTGGTTTTTCAACACTAACACATGTGCGAAAAGTGTTTTTTCCACACTAATACAAGTGCAAAAGTGGTTTCCTGCACCAACACAAGTGCGAAAAGTGGTTTTTCAACACTAACACAAGTGCGAAAAGTGGTTTTTCAACACTAACACAAGTGCGAAAAGTGGTTTTTCAACACTAACACAAGTGCGAAAAGTGGTTTTTCAACACTATCACAAGTGCAAAAATGGTTTCCTGCACCAACACAATTGCGAAAAGTGGTTTTTCCTCACTAACACAAGTGCAAAAAGTGGTTTTTCAACACAAACACAAGTGCGAAAAGTGTTTTTTCCACACTAATACAAGTGCAAAAGTGGTTTCCTGCACCAACACAAGTGCGTAATGTGGTTTTTCAACACTAACACATGTGCGAAAAGTGGTTTTTCAGCACAATCACAAGTGCAAAAAGTGTTTTTTCCACACTAATACAAGTGCAAAAGTGGTTTCCTGCACCAACACAAGTGCGAAAAGTGGTTTTTCAACACTAACACAAGTGCGAAAAGTTGTTTTTCAACACTAACACAAGTGCGAAAAGTGGTTTTTCAACACTATCACAAGTGCAAAAAGTGTTTTTTCCACACTAATACAAGTGCAAAAGTGGTTTCCTCCACCAACACAAGTGCGAAAAGTGGTTTTTCAACACTAACACAAGTGTGAAAAGTGGTTTTTCAACACAAACACAAGTGCGAAAAGTGTTTTTTCCACACTAATACATGTGCAAAAGTGGTTTCCTGCACCAACACAAGTGCGAAAAGTGGTTTTTCAACACTAACACAAGTGCGAAAAGTGGTTTTTCAACACTAACACAAGTGTGAAAAGTGGTTTTTCAACACTATCACAAGTGCAAAAAGTGTTTTTTCCACACTAATACAAGTGCAAAAATGGTTTCCTGCACCAACACAAGTGCGAAAAGTGGTTTTTCATCACTAACACAAGTGCGAAAAGTGGTTTTTCAACACAAACACAAGTGCGAAAAGTGGTTTTTCAACACTATCACAAGTGTGAAAAGTGTTTTTTCCACACTAATACACGTGCAAAAGTGGTTTCCTGCACCAACATAAGTGCGAAAAGTGGTTTTTCAACACTAACACAAGTGCGAAAAGTGGTTTTTCAACACTAACACAAGTGCGAAAAGTGGTTTTTCAACAATATCACAAGTGCAAAAAGTGTTTTTTCCACACAAACACAAGTGCGAAAAGTGGTTTTTCAACACTATCACAAGTGCGAAAAGTGTT
The DNA here is from genome assembly GCF_964187855.1 of Myxine glutinosa. Taxonomy (NCBI): domain Eukaryota; kingdom Metazoa; phylum Chordata; class Myxini; order Myxiniformes; family Myxinidae; genus Myxine; species Myxine glutinosa. The sequence continues at coordinate 11,760 of NW_027619655.1, forward strand.
TTTTCCACACTAATACATGTGCAAAAGTGGTTTCCTGCACCAACACAAGTGCAAAAAGTGGTTTTTCAACACTAACACAAGTGCAAAAAGTGGTTTTTCAACACTAACACATGCAAAAATTGGTTTTTCAACAATATCACAAGTGCAAAAAGTGTTTTTTCCACACTAATACAAGTGCAAAAGTGGTTTCCTGCACCAACACAAGTGCGAAAAGTGGTTTTTCAACACTAACACAAGTGCGAAAAGTGGTTTTTCAACACTATCACAAGTGCAAAAAGTGTTTTTTCCACACTAATGCAAGTGCAAAAGTGGTTTCGTGCACCAACACAAGTGCGAAAAGTGGTTTTTCAACACTAACACAAGTGCGAAAAGTGTTTTTTCCACACTAATACAAGTGCAAAAGTGGTTTCCTGCACCAACACAAGTGCGAAAAGTGGTTTTTCAACACTAACACAAGTGCAAAAAGTGTTTTTTCCACACTAATACAAGTGCAAAAATGGTTTCCTGCACCAACACAAGTGCGAAAAGTGGTTTTTCATCACTAACACAAGTGCGAAAAGTGGTTTTTCAACACAAACACAAGTGCGAAAAGTGGTTTTTCAACACTATCACAAGTGTGAAAAGTGTTTTTTCCACACTAATACACGTGCAAAAGTGGTTTCCTGCACCAACACAAGTGCGAAAAGTGGTTTTTCAACACTAACACAAGTGCGAAAAGTGGTTTTTCAACAATATCACAAGTGCAAAAAGTGTTTTTTCCACACAAACACAAGTGCGAAAAGTGGTTTTTCAACACTATCACAAGTGCGAAAAGTGTTTTTTCCACACTAATACACGTGCAAAAGTGGTTTCCTGCACCAACACAAGTGCGAAAAGTGGTTTTTCAACACTAACACAAGTGCGAAAAGTGGTTTTTCAACACTAACACAAGTGCGAAAAGTGGTTTTTCAACAATATCACAAGTGCAAAAAGTGTTTTTTCCACACTAATACAAGTGCAAAAGTGGTTTCCTGCACCAACACAAGTGCGAAAAGTGGTTTTTCAACACTAACACAAGTGCGAAAAGTGGTTTTTCAACACTATCACAAGTGCAAAAAGTGTTTTTTCCACACTAATGCAAGTGCAAAAGTGGTTTCCTGCACCAACACAAGTGCGAAAAGTGGTTTTTCAACACTAACACAAGTGCGAAAAGTGGTTTTTCAACACTATCACAAGTGCAAAAAGTGTTTTTTCCACACTAATACAAGTGCAAAAGTGGTTTCCTGCACCAACACAGGTGTGAAAAGTGGTTTTTCAACACTAACACAAGTGCAAAAAGTGGTTTTTCAACACTATCACAAGTGCAAAAAGTGTTTTTTTCACACTAATACAAGTGCAAAAGTGGTTTCCTGCACCAACACAAGTGCGAAAAGTGGTTTTTCAACACTAACACAAGTGCAAAAAGTGTTTTTTCCACACTAATACAAGTGCAGAAAGTCGTTTTTCAACACTAACACAAGTGCGAAAAGTGGTTTTTCAACACTATCACAAGTGCAAAAAGTGTTTTTTCCACACTAATACAAGTGCAAAAGTGGTTTCCTGCACCAACACAAGTGCGAAAAGTGGTTTTTCAACACTAACACAAGTGCAAAAAGTGTTTTTTCCACACTAATACAAGTGCAAAAGTGGTTTCCTGCACCAACACAAGTGCGAAAAGTGGTTTTTCAACACTAACACAAGTGCAAAAAGTGGTTTTTCAACACTAACACAAGTGCGAAAAGTGGTTTTTCAACACTATCACAAGTGCAAAAAGTGTTTTTTCCACACTAATACAAGTGCAAAAGTGGTTTCCTGCACCAACACAAGTGCAAAAAGTGGTTTTTCAACACTAACACAAGTGTGAAAAGTGGTTTTTCAACACTAACACATGTGCGAAAAGTGGTTTTTCAACACTATCACAAGTGCAAAAAGTGTTTTTTCCACACTAATACAAGTGCAAAAGTGGTTTCCTGCACCAACACAAGTGCGAAAAGTGGTTTTTCAACACTAACACAAGTGCGAAAAGTGGTTTTTCAACACTAACACAAGTGCGAAAAGTGGTTTTTCAACACTATCACAAGTGCAAAAAGTGTTTTTTCCACACTAATACAAGTGCAAAAGTGGTTTCCTGCACCAACACAAGTGCGAAAAGTGGTTTTTCAACACTAACACAAGTGCGAAAAGTGGTTTTTCAACACAAACACAAGTGCGAAAAGTGTTTTTTCCACACTAATACAAGTGCAAAAGTGGTTTCCTGCACCAACACAAGTGCGTAAAGTGGTTTTTCAACACTAACACAAGTGCGAATAGTAGTTTTTCAACACTATCACAAGTGCAAAAAGTGTTTTTTCCACACTAATACAAGTGCAAAAGTGGTTTCCTGCACCTACACAAGTGCGAAAAGTGGTTTTTCAACACTAACACAAGTGCAAAAGGTGGTTTTTCAACACTAACACATGTACGAAAAGTGGTTTTTCAACACTATCACAAGTGCAAAAAGTTTTTTTTCCACACTAATACAAGTGCAAAAGTGGTTTCCTGCACCAACACAAGTGCGAAAAGTGGTTTTTCAACACTAACACATGTGCGAAAAGTGGTTTCCTGCACCAACACAAGTGCGAAAAGTGGTTTTTCAACACTAACACAAGTGCGAAAAGTGGTTTTTCAACACTAACACAAGTGCGAAAAGTGGTTTTTCAACACTATCACAAGTGCAAAAAGTGTTTTTTCCACACTAATACAAGTGCAAAAGTGGTTTCCTGCACCAACACAAGTGCGAAAAGTGGTTTTTCAACACTAACACAAGTGCGAAAAGTGGTTTTTCAACACAAACACAAGTGCGAAAAGTGTTTTTTCCACACTAATACAAGTGCAAAAGTGGTTTCCTGCACCAACACAAGTGCGTAAAGTGGTTTTTCAACACTAACACAAGTGCGAATAGTAGTTTTTCAACACTATCACAAGTGCAAAAAGTGTTTTTTCCACACTAATACAAGTGCAAAAGTGGTTTCCTGCACCTACACAAGTGCGAAAAGTGGTTTTTCAACACTAACACAAGTGCAAAAGGTGGTTTTTCAACACTAACACATGTACGAAAAGTGGTTTTTCAACACTATCACAAGTGCAAAAAGTTTTTTTTCCACACTAATACAAGTGCAAAAGTGGTTTCCTGCACCAACACAAGTGCGAAAAGTGGTTTTTCAACACTAACACAAGTGCGAAAAGTGGTTTTTCAACACTATCACAAATGCAAAAAGTGTTTTTTCCACACTAATACAAGTGCAAAAGTGGTTTCCTGCACCAACACAAGTGCGAAAAGTGGTTTTTCCACACTAATACAAGTGCAAAAGTGGTTTCCTGCACCAACACAAGTGCGAAAAGTGGTTTTTCAACACTAACACAAGTGCGAAAAGTGGTTTTTCAACACTAACACAAGTGCGAAAAGTGGTTTATCAACACTATCACAAATGCAAAAAGTGTTTTTTCCACACTAATACAAGTGCAAAAGTGGTTTCCTGCACCAACACAAGTGCGAAAAGTGGTTTTTCAACACTAACACAGGTGCGAAAAGTGGTTTTTCAAAACTAACACATGTGCGAAAAGTGGTTTTTCAACACTATCACAAGTGCAAAAAGTGTTTTTTCCACACTAATACAAGTGCAAAAGTGGTTTCCTGCACCAAAACAAGTGCGAAAAGTGGTTTTTCAACACTAACACAAGTGCGAAAAGTGGTTTTTCAACACTATCACAAGTGCAAAAAGTGTTTTTTCCACACTAATACAAGTGCAAAAGTGGTTTCCTGCACCAACACAAGTGCGAAAAGTGGTTTTTCAACACTAACACATGTGCGAAAAATGGTTTTTCAACACTATCACAAGTGCAAAAAGTGTTTTTTCCACACTAATACAAGTGCAAAAGTGGTTTCCTGCACCAACACAAGTGCGAAAAGTGGTTTTTCAACACGAACACAAGTGCGAAAAGTGGTTTTTCAACACTAACACAAGTGCGAAAAGTGATTTTTCAACACTAATACAAGTGCAAAAGTGGTTTCCTGCACCAACACAAGTGCGTAAAGTGGTTTTTCCACACTAACACAAGTGCGAAAAGTGGTTTTTCAACACAAACACAAGTGCGAAAAGTGGTTTTTCAACACTATCACAAGTGCGAAAAGTGTTTTTTCCACACTAATGCACGTGCAAAAGTGGTTTCCTGCACCAACACAAGTGCGAAAAGTGGTTTTTCAACACTAACACAAGTGCGAAAAGTGGTTTTTCAACACTAACACAAGTGCGAAAAGTGGTTTTTCAACAATATCACAAGTGCAAAAAGTGTTTTTTCCACACTAATACAAGTGCAAAAGTGGTTTCCTGCACCAACACAAGTGCGAAAAGTGGTTTTTCAACACTAACACAAGTGCGAAAAGTGGTTTTTCAACACTATCACAAGTGCAAAAAGTGTTTTTTCCACACTAATGCAAGTGAAAAAGTGGTTTCCTGCACCAACACAAGTGCGAAAAGTGGTTTTTCAACACTAACACAAGTGCGAAAAGTGGTTTTTCAACACTATCACAAGTGCAAAAAGTGTTTTTTTCACACTAATACAAGTGCAAAAGTGGTTTCCTGCACCAACACAAGTGCGAAAAGTGGTTTTTCAACACTAACACAAGTGCAAAAAGTGTTTTTTCCACACTAATACAAGTGCAGAAAGTGTTTTTTCCACACTAATACAAGTGCAAAAGTGGTTTCCTGCACCAACACAAGTGCGAAAAGTGGTTTTTCAACACTAACACAAGTGCAAAAAGTGTTTTTTCCACACTAATACAAGTGCAAAAGTGGTTTCCTGCACCAACACAAGTGCGAAAAGTGGTTTTTCAACACTAACACAAGTGCAAAAAGTGGTTTTTCAACACTAACACAAGTGCGAAAAGTGGTTTTTCAACACTATCACAAGTGCAAAAAGTGTTTTTTCCACACTAATACAAGTGCAAAAGTGGTTTCCTGCACCAACACAAGTGCGAAAAGTGGTTTTTCAACACTAACACAAGTGCAAAAAGTGTTTTTTCCACACTAATACAAGTGCAAAAGTGGTTTCCTGCACCAACACAAGTGCGAAAAGTGGTTTTTCAACACTAACACAAGTGCAAAAAGTGGTTTTTCAACACTAACACAAGTGCGAAAAGTGGTTTTTCAACACTATCACAAGTGCAAAAAGTGTTTTTTCCACACTAATACAAGTGCAAAAGTGGTTTCCTGCACCAACACAAGTGCGAAAAGTGGTTTTTCAACACTAACACAAGTGTGAAAAGTGGTTTTTCAACACTAACACATGTGCGAAAAGTGGTTTTTCAACACTATCACAAGTGCAAAAAGTGTTTTTTCCACACTAATACAAGTGCAAAAGTGGTTTCCTGCACCAACACAAGTGCGAAAAGTGGTTTTTCAACACTAACACAAGTGCAAAAAGTGTTTTTTCCACACTAATACAAGTGCAAAAGTGGTTTCCTGCACCAACACAAGTGCGAAAAGTGGTTTTTCAACACTAACACAAGTGCGAAAAGTGGTTTTTCAACACTAACACAAGTGCGAAAAGTGGTTTTTCAACACTAACACAAGTGCGAAAAGTGGTTTTTCAACACTATCACAAGTGCAAAAAGTGTTTTTTCCACACTAATACAAGTGCAAAAATGGTTTCCTGCACCAACACAAGTGCGAAAAGTGGTTTTTCATCACTAACACAAGTGCGAAAAGTGGTTTCCTGCACCAACACAAGTGTGAAAAGTGGTTTTTCAACACTAACACAAGTGCAAAAAGTGTTTTTTCCACACTAATACAAGTGCAAAAGTGGTTTCCTGCACCAACACAAGTGCGAAAAGTGGTTTTTCAACACTAACACAAGTGCGAAAAGTGGTTTTTCAACACTAACACAAGTGCGAAAAGTGGTTTTTCAACACTATCACAAATGCAAAAAGTGTTTTGTCCACACTAATACAAGTGCAAAAGTGGTTTCCTGCACCAACACAAGTGTGAAAAGTGGTTTTTCAACACTAACACAAGTGCGAAAAGTGGTTTTTCAACACTAACACGTGTGAAAAGTGGTTTTTCAACACTATCACAAGTGCAAAAAGTGTTTTTTCCACACTAATACAAGTGCAAAAGTGGTTTCCTGCACCAAATCAAGTGCGAAAAGTGGTTTTTCAACACTAACACAAGTGCGAAAAGTGGTTTTTCAACACTAACACAAGTGCGAAAAGTGGTTTTTCAACACTAATACAAGTGCAAAAGTGGTTTCCTGCACCAACACAAGTGCGTAAAGTGGTTTTTCAACACTATCACAAGTGCAAAAAGTGTTTTTTCCACACTAATACAAGTGCAAAAGTGGTTTCCTGCACCAAAACAAGTGCGAAAAGTGGTTTTTCAACACTAACACAAGTGCGAAAAGTGGTTTTTAAACACTCACACAAGTGCGAAAAGTGGTTTTTCAACACTATCACAAGTGCAAAAAGTGTTTTTTCCACACTAATACAAGTGCAAAAGTGGTTTCCTGCACCAACACAAGTGCGAAAAGTGGTTTTTCAACACTAACACATGTGCGAAAAATGGTTTTTCAACACTATCACAAGTGCAAAAAGTGTTTTTTCCACACTAATACAAGTGCAAAAGTGGTTTCCTGCACCAACACAAGTGCGAAAAGTGGTTTTTCAACACGAACACAAGTGCGAAAAGTGGTTTTTCAACACTAACACAAGTGTGAAAAGTGATTTTTCAACACTAATACAAGTGCAAAAGTGGTTTCCTGCACCAACACAAGTGCGTAAAGTGGTTTTTCCACACTAACACAAGTGCGAAAAGTGGTTTTTCAACACAAACACAAGTGCGAAAAGTGGTTTTTCAACACTATCACAAGTGCGAAAAGTGTTTTTTCCACACTAATGCACGTGCAAAAGTGGTTTCCTGCACCAACACAAGTGCGAAAAGTGGTTTTTCAACACTAACACAAGTGCGAAAAGTGGTTTTTCAACACTAACACAAGTGCGAAAAGTGGTTTTTCAACAATATCACAAGTGCAAAAAGTGTTTTTTCCACACTAATACAAGTGCAAAAGTGGTTTCCTGCACCAACACAAGTGCGAAAAGTGGTTTTTCAACACTAACACAAGTGCGAAAAGTGGTTTTTCAACACTATCACAAGTGCAAAAAGTGTTTTTTCCACACTAATGCAAGTGCAAAAGTGGTTTCCTGCACCAACACAAGTGCGAAAAGTGGTTTTTCAACACTAACACAAGTGCGAAAAGTGGTTTTTCAACACTATCACAAGTGCAAAAAGTGTTTTTTTCACACTAATACAAGTGCAAAAGTGGTTTCCTGCACCAACACAAGTGCGAAAAGTGGTTTTTCAACACTAACACAAGTGCAAAAAGTGTTTTTTCCACACTAATACAAGTGCAGAAAGTGTTTTTTCCACACTAATACAAGTGCAAAAGTGGTTTCCTGCACCAACACAAGTGCGAAAAGTGGTTTTTCAACACTAACACAAGTGCAAAAAGTGTTTTTTCCACACTAATACAAGTGCAAAAGTGGTTTCCTGCACCAACACAAGTGCGAAAAGTGGTTTTTCAACACTAACACAAGTGCAAAAAGTGGTTTTTCAACACTAACACAAGTGCGAAAAGTGGTTTTTCAACACTATCACAAGTGCAAAAAGTGTTTTTTCCACACTAATACAAGTGCAAAAGTGGTTTCCTGCACCAACACAAGTGCGAAAAGTGGTTTTTCAACACTAACACAAGTGCAAAAAGTGTTTTTTCCACACTAATACAAGTGCAAAAGTGGTTTCCTGCACCAACACAAGTGCGAAAAGTGGTTTTTCAACACTAACACAAGTGCAAAAAGTGGTTTTTCAACACTAACACAAGTGCGAAAAGTGGTTTTTCAACACTATCACAAGTGCAAAAAGTGTTTTTTCCACACTAATACAAGTGCAAAAGTGGTTTCCTGCACCAACACAAGTGCGAAAAGTGGTTTTTCAACACTAACACAAGTGTGAAAAGTGGTTTTTCAACACTAACACATGTGCGAAAAGTGGTTTTTCAACACTATCACAAGTGCAAAAAGTGTTTTTTCCACACTAATACAAGTGCAAAAGTGGTTTCCTGCACCAACACAAGTGCGAAAAGTGGTTTTTCAACACTAACACAAGTGCAAAAAGTGTTTTTTCCACACTAATACAAGTGCAAAAGTGGTTTCCTGCACCAACACAAGTGCGAAAAGTGGTTTTTCAACACTAACACAAGTGCGAAAAGTGGTTTTTCAACACTAACACAAGTGCGAAAAGTGGTTTTTCAACACTAACACAAGTGCGAAAAGTGGTTTTTCAACACTATCACAAGTGCAAAAAGTGTTTTTTCCACACTAATACAAGTGCAAAAATGGTTTCCTGCACCAACACAAGTGCGAAAAGTGGTTTTTCATCACTAACACAAGTGCGAAAAGTGGTTTCCTGCACCAACACAAGTGTGAAAAGTGGTTTTTCAACACTAACACAAGTGCAAAAAGTGTTTTTTCCACACTAATACAAGTGCAAAAGTGGTTTCCTGCACCAACACAAGTGCGAAAAGTGGTTTTTCAACACTAACACAAGTGCGAAAAGTGGTTTTTCAACACTAACACAAGTGCGAAAAGTGGTTTTTCAACACTATCACAAATGCAAAAAGTGTTTTGTCCACACTAATACAAGTGCAAAAGTGGTTTCCTGCACCAACACAAGTGTGAAAAGTGGTTTTTCAACACTAACACAAGTGCGAAAAGTGGTTTTTCAACACTAACACGTGTGAAAAGTGGTTTTTCAACACTATCACAAGTGCAAAAAGTGTTTTTTCCACACTAATACAAGTGCAAAAGTGGTTTCCTGCACCAAATCAAGTGCGAAAAGTGGTTTTTCAACACTAACACAAGTGCGAAAAGTGGTTTTTCAACACTAACACAAGTGCGAAAAGTGGTTTTTCAACACTAATACAAGTGCAAAAGTGGTTTCCTGCACCAACACAAGTGCGTAAAGTGGTTTTTCAACACTAACACAAGTGCGAAAAGTGGTTTTTCAACACAAACACAAGTGCGAAAAGTGTTTTTTCCACACTAATACAAGTGCAAAAGTGGTTTCCTGCACCAACACAAGTGCGTAAAGTGGTTTTTCAACACTAACACAAGTGCAAAAAGTGGTTTTTCAACACTATCACAAGTGCAAAAAGTGTTTTTTCCACACTAATACAAGTGCAAAAGTGGTTTCCTGCACCAACACAAGTGCGAAAAGTCGTTTTTCAACACTAACACAAGTGCGAAAAGTGGTTTTTCAACATTAACACATGTGCGAAAAGTGGTTTTTCAACACTATCACAAGTGCAAAAAGTGTTTTTTCCACACTAATACAAGTGCAAAAGTGGTTTCCTGCACCAACACAAGTGCGAAAAGTGGTTTTTCAACACTAACACAAGTGCGAAAAGTTGTTTTTCAACACTAACACAAGTGCGAAAAGTGGTTTTTCAACACTATCACAAGTGCAAAAAGTGTTTTTTCCACACTAATACAAGTGCAAAAGTGGTTTCCTGCACCAACACAAGTGTGAAAAGTGGTTTTTCAACACTAACACAAGTGTGAAAAGTGGTTTTTCAACACAAACACAAGTGCGAAAAGTGTTTTTTTCACACTAATACACGTGCAAAAGTGGTTTCCTACACCAACACAAGTGCGAAAAGTGGTTTTTCAACACTAACACAAGTGCGAAAAGTGGTTTTTCAACACTAACACAAGTGTGAAAAGTGGTTTTTCAACACTATCACAAGTGCAAAAAGTGTTTTTTCCACACTAATACAAGTGCAAAAATGGTTTCCTGCACCAACACAAGTGCGAAAAGTGGTTTTTCATCACTAACACAAGTGCGAAAAGTGGTTTTTCAACACAAACACAAGTGCGAAAAGTGGTTTTTCAACACTATCACAAGTGCGAAAAGTGTTTTTTCCACACTAATACACGTGCAAAAGTGGTTTCCTGCACCAACACAAGTGCGAAAAGTGGTTTTTCAACACTAACACAAGTGCGAAAAGTGGTTTTTCAACACTAACACAAGTGCGAAAAGTGGTTTTTCAACAATATCACAAGTGCAAAAAGTGTTTTTTCCACACTAATACAAGTGCAAAAGTGGTTTCCTGCACCAACACAAGTGCGAAAAGTGGTTTTTCAACACTAACACAAGTGCGAAAAGTGGTTTTTCAACACTATCACAAGTGCAAAAAGTGTTTTTTCCACACTAATGCAAGTGCAAAAGTGGTGTCCTGCACCAACACAAGTGCGAAAAGTGGTTTTTCAACACTAACACAAGTGCGAAAAGTGGTTTTTCAACACTATCACAAGTGCAAAAAGTGTTTTTTCCACACTAATACAAGTGCAAAAGTGGTTTCCTGCACCAACACAAGTGTGAAAAGTGGTTTTTCAACACTAACACAAGTGCGAAAAGTGGTTTTTCAACACTATCACAAGTGCAAAAAGTGTTTTTTTCACACTAATACAAGTGCAAAAGTGGTTTCCTGCACCAACACAAGTGCGAAAAGTGTTTTTTCAACACTAACACAAGTGCAAAAAGTGTTTTTTCCACACTAATACAAGTGCAGAAAGTCGTTTTTCAACACTAACACAAGTGTGAAAAGTGGTTTTTCAACACTATCACAAGTGCAAAAAGTGTTTTTTCCACACTAATACAAGTGCAAAAGTGGTTTCCTGCACCAACACAAGTGCGAAAAGTGGTTTTTCAACACTAACACAAGTGCAAAAAGTGGTTTTTCAACACTAACACAAGTGCGAAAAGTGGTTTTTCAACACTATCACAAGTGCAAAAAGTGTTTTTTCCACACTAATACAAGTGCAAAAGTGGTTTCCTGCACCAACACAAGTGCGAAAAGTGGTTTTTCAACACGAACACAAGTGTGAAAAGTGGTTTTTCAACACTAACACATGTGCGAAAAGTGGTTTTTCAACACTATCACAAGTGCAAAAAGTGTTTTTTCCACACTAATACAAGTGCAAAAGTGGTTTCCTGCACCAACACAAGTGCGAAAAGTGGTTTTTCAACACTAACACAAGTGCGAAAAGTGGTTTTTCAACACTATCACAAGTGCAAAAAGTGTTTTTTCCACACTAATACAAGTGCAAAAGTGGTTTCCTGCACCAACACAAGTGCGAAAAGTGGTTTTTCAACACTAACACAAGTGCGAAAAGTGGTTTTTCAACACAAACACAAGTGCGAAAAGTGTTTTTTCCACACTAATACAAGTGCAAAAGTGGTTTCCTGCACCAACACAAGTGCGTAAAGTGGTTTTTCAACACTAACACAAGTGCGAAAAGTGGTTTTTCAACACTATCACAAGTGCAAAAAGTGTTTTTTCCACACTAATACAAGTGCAAAAGTGGTTTCCTGCACCTACACAAGTGCGAAAAGTGGTTTTTCAACACTAATACATGTGCGAAAAGTGGTTTTTCAACACTATCACAAGTGCAAAAAGTTTTTTTTCCACTCTAATACAAGTGCAAAAAGTGGTTTCCTGCACCAACACAAGTGCGAAAAGTGGTTTTTCAACACTAACACAAGTGCGAAAAGTGGTTTTTCAACACTAACACAAGTGCGAAAAGTGGTTTTTCAACACTATCACAAGTGCAAAAAGTGTTTTTTCCACACTAATACAAGTGCAAAAATGGTTTCCTGCACCAACACAAGTGCGAAAAGTGTTTTTTCATCACTAACACAAGTGCGAAAAGTGGTTTCCTGCACCAACACAAGTGCGAAAAGTGCTTTTTCCACACTAATACAAGTGCAAAAGTGGTTTCCTGCACCAACACAAGTGCGAAAAGTGGTTTTTCAACACTAACACAAGTGCGAAAAGTGGTTTTTCAACACTAACACAAGTGCGAAAAGTGGTTTTTCAACACTATCACAAATGCAAAAAGTGTTTTTTCCACACTAATACAAGTGCAAAAGTGGTTTCCTGCACCAACACAAGTGCGAAAAGTGGTTTTTCAACACTAACACATGTGCGAAAAGTGGTTTCCTGCACCAACACAAGTGCGAAAAGTGGTTTTTCAACACTAACACAAGTGCGAAAAGTGGTTTTTCAACACTAACACAAGTGCGAAAAGTGGTTTTTCAACACTTGCGAAAAGTGGTTTTTCAACACTATCACAAATGCAAAAAGTGTTTTTTCCACACTAATACAAGTGCAAAAGTGGTTTCCTGCACCAACACAAGTGCGAAAAGTGGTTTTTCCACACTAATACAAGTGCAAAAGTGGTTTCCTGCACCAACACAAGTGCGAAAAGTGGTTTTTCAACACTAACACAAGTGCGAAAAGTGTTTTTTCAACACTAACACAAGTGCGAAAAGTGGTTTATCAACACTATCACAAATGCAAAAAGTGTTTTTTCCACACTAATACAAGTGCAAAAGTGGTTTCCTGCACCAACACAAGTGCGAAAAGTGGTTTTTCAACACTAACACAGGTGCGAAAAGTGGTTTTTCAACACTAACACATGTGCGAAAAGTGGTTTTTCAACACTATCACAAGTGCAAAAAGTGTTTTTTCCACACTAATACAAGTGCAAAAGTGGTTTCCTGCACCAAAACAAGTGCGAAAAGTGGTTTTTCAACACTAACAGAAGTGCGAAAAGTGGTTTTTCAACACTAACACAAGTGCGAAAAGTGGTTTTTCAACACTATCACAAGTGCAAAAAGTGTTTTTTCCACACTAATACAAGTGCAAAAGTGGTTTCCTGCACCAACACAAGTGCAAAAAGTGGTTTTTCAACACTAACACATGTGCGAAAAATGGTTTTTCAACACTATCACAAGTGCAAAAAGTGTTTTTTTCCACACTAATACAAGTGCAAAAGTGGTTTCCTGCACCAACACAAGTGCGAAAAGTGGTTTTTCAACACGAACACAAGTGCGAAAAGTGGTTTTTCAACACTAACACAAGTGCGAAAAGTGGTTTTTCAACACGATCACAAGTGCAAAAAGTGTTTTTTCCACACTAGTACAAGTGCAAAAGTGGTTTCCTGCACCAACACAAGTGCGAAAAGTGGTTTTTCAACACTAACACAAGTGCGAAAAGTGGTTTTTCAACACAAACACAAGTGCGAAAAGTGTTTTTTCAACACTAATACAAGTGCAAAAGTGGTTTCCTGCACCAACACAAGTGCGTAAAGTGGTTTTTCAACACTAACACAAGTGCGAAAAGTGGTTTTTCAACACTATCACAAGTGCAAAAAGTGTTTTTTCCACACTAATACAAGTGCAAAAGTGGTTTCCTGCACCAACACAAGTGCGAAAAGTGGTTTTTCAACACTAACACAAGTGCGAAAAGTGGTTTTTCAACACTAACACATGTGCGAAAAGTGTTTTTTCCACACTAATACAAGTGCAAAAGTGGTTTCCTGCACCAACACAAGTGCGAAAAGTGGTTTTTCAACACTAACACAAGTGCGAAAAGTGGTTTTTCAACACTAACACAAGTGCGAAAAGTGGTTTTTCAACACTAACACAAGTGCGAAAAGTGGTTTTTCAACACAATCACAAGTGCAAAAATGGTTTCCTGCACCAACACAATTGCGAAAAGTGGTTTTTCCTCACTAACACAAGTGCAAAAAGTGGTTTTTCAACACAAACACAAGTGCGAAAAGTGTTTTTTCCACACTAATACAAGTGCAAAAGTGGTTTCCTGCACCAACACAAGTGCGTAATGTGGTTTTTCAACACTAACACATGTGCGAAAAGTGGTTTTTCAGCACAATCACAAGTGCAAAAAGTGTTTTTTCCACACTAATACAAGTGCAAAAGTGGTTTCCTGCACCAACACAAGTGCGAAAAGTGGTTTTTCAACACTAACACAAGTGCGAAAAGTTGTTTTTCAACACTAACACAAGTGCGAAAAGTGGTTTTTCAACACTAACACAAGTGCGAAAAGTGGTTTTTCAACACTAACACAAGTGCGAAAAGTGGTTTTTCAACACTATCACAAGTGCAAAAAGTGTTTTTTCCACACTAATACAAGTGCAAAAATGGTTTCCTGCACCAACACAAGTGCGAAAAGTGTTTTTTCATCACTAACACAAGTGCGAAAAGTGGTTTCCTGCACCAACACAAGTGCGAAAAGTGCTTTTTCCACACTAATACAAGTGCAAAAGTGGTTTCCTGCACCAACACAAGTGCGAAAAGTGGTTTTTCAACACTAACACAAGTGCGAAAAGTGGTTTTTCAACACTAACACAAGTGCGAAAAGTGGTTTTTCAACACTATCACAAATGCAAAAAGTGTTTTTTCCACACTAATACAAGTGCAAAAGTGGTTTCCTGCACCAACACAAGTGCGAAAAGTGGTTTTTCAACACTAACACATGTGCGAAAAGTGGTTTCCTGCACCAACACAAGTGCGAAAAGTGGTTTTTCAACACTAACACAAGTGCGAAAAGTGGTTTTTCAACACTAACACAAGTGCGAAAAGTGGTTTTTCAACACTTGCGAAAAGTGGTTTTTCAACACTATCACAAATGCAAAAAGTGTTTTTTCCACACTAATACAAGTGCAAAAGTGGTTTCCTGCACCAACACAAGTGCGAAAAGTGGTTTTTCCACACTAATACAAGTGCAAAAGTGGTTTCCTGCACCAACACAAGTGCGAAAAGTGGTTTTTCAACACTAACACAAGTGCGAAAAGTGTTTTTTCAACACTAACACAAGTGCGAAAAGTGGTTTATCAACACTATCACAAATGCAAAAAGTGTTTTTTCCACACTAATACAAGTGCAAAAGTGGTTTCCTGCACCAACACAAGTGCGAAAAGTGGTTTTTCAACACTAACACAGGTGCGAAAAGTGGTTTTTCAACACTAACACATGTGCGAAAAGTGGTTTTTCAACACTATCACAAGTGCAAAAAGTGTTTTTTCCACACTAATACAAGTGCAAAAGTGGTTTCCTGCACCAAAACAAGTGCGAAAAGTGGTTTTTCAACACTAACAGAAGTGCGAAAAGTGGTTTTTCAACACTAACACAAGTGCGAAAAGTGGTTTTTCAACACTATCACAAGTGCAAAAAGTGTTTTTTCCACACTAATACAAGTGCAAAAGTGGTTTCCTGCACCAACACAAGTGCAAAAAGTGGTTTTTCAACACTAACACATGTGCGAAAAATGGTTTTTCAACACTATCACAAGTGCAAAAAGTGTTTTTTTCCACACTAATACAAGTGCAAAAGTGGTTTCCTGCACCAACACAAGTGCGAAAAGTGGTTTTTCAACACGAACACAAGTGCGAAAAGTGGTTTTTCAACACTAACACAAGTGCGAAAAGTGGTTTTTCAACACGATCACAAGTGCAAAAAGTGTTTTTTCCACACTAGTACAAGTGCAAAAGTGGTTTCCTGCACCAACACAAGTGCGAAAAGTGGTTTTTCAACACTAACACAAGTGCGAAAAGTGGTTTTTCAACACAAACACAAGTGCGAAAAGTGTTTTTTCAACACTAATACAAGTGCAAAAGTGGTTTCCTGCACCAACACAAGTGCGTAAAGTGGTTTTTCAACACTAACACAAGTGCGAAAAGTGGTTTTTCAACACTATCACAAGTGCAAAAAGTGTTTTTTCCACACTAATACAAGTGCAAAAGTGGTTTCCTGCACCAACACAAGTGCGAAAAGTGGTTTTTCAACACTAACACAAGTGCGAAAAGTGGTTTTTCAACACTAACACATGTGCGAAAAGTGTTTTTTCCACACTAATACAAGTGCAAAAGTGGTTTCCTGCACCAACACAAGTGCGAAAAGTGGTTTTTCAACACTAACACAAGTGCGAAAAGTGGTTTTTCAACACTAACACAAGTGCGAAAAGTGGTTTTTCAACACTAACACAAGTGCGAAAAGTGGTTTTTCAACACAATCACAAGTGCAAAAATGGTTTCCTGCACCAACACAATTGCGAAAAGTGGTTTTTCCTCACTAACACAAGTGCAAAAAGTGGTTTTTCAACACAAACACAAGTGCGAAAAGTGTTTTTTCCACACTAATACAAGTGCAAAAGTGGTTTCCTGCACCAACACAAGTGCGTAATGTGGTTTTTCAACACTAACACATGTGCGAAAAGTGGTTTTTCAGCACAATCACAAGTGCAAAAAGTGTTTTTTCCACACTAATACAAGTGCAAAAGTGGTTTCCTGCACCAACACAAGTGCGAAAAGTGGTTTTTCAACACTAACACAAGTGCGAAAAGTTGTTTTTCAACACTAACACAAGTGCGAAAAGTGGTTTTTCAACACTATCACAAGTGCAAAAAGTGTTTTTTCCACACTAATACAAGTGCAAAAGTGGTTTCCTGCACCAACACAAGTGCGAAAAGTGGTTTTTCAACACTAAAACACAAGTGCGAAAAGTGGTTTTTCAACACTATCACAAGTGCAAAAAGTGTTTTTTCCACACTAATACAAGTGCAAAAGTGGTTTCCTGCACCAACACAAGTGCGAAAAGTGGTTTTTCAACACTAACACAAGTGTGAAAAGTGGTTTTTCAACACTAACACATGTGCGAAAAGTGGTTTTTCAACACTATCACAAGTGCAAAAAGTGTTTTTTCCACACTAATACAAGTGCAAAAGTGGTTTCCTGCACCAACACAAGTGCGAAAAGTGGTTTTTCAACACTAACACAAGTGCGAAAAGTGGTTTTTCAACACTATCACAAGTGCAAAAAGTGTTTTTTCCACACTAATACAAGTGCAAAAGTGGTTTCCTGCACCAACACAAGTGCGAAAAGTGGTTTTTCAACACTAACACAAGTGCGAAAAGTGGTTTTTCAACACAAACACAAGTGCGAAAAGTGTTTTTTCCACACTAATACAAGTGCAAAAGTGGTTTCCTGCACCAACACAAGTGCGTAAAGTGGTTTTTCAACACTAACACAAGTGCGAAAAGTGGTTTTTCAACACTATCACAAGTGCAAAAAGTGTTTTTTCCACACTAATACAAGTGCAAAAGTGGTTTCCTGCACCTACACAAGTGCGAAAAGTGGTTTTTCAACACTAATACATGTGCGAAAAGTGGTTTTTCAACACTATCACAAGTGCAAAAAGTTTTTTTTCCACTCTAATACAAGTGCAAAAAGTGGTTTCCTGCACCAACACAAGTGCGAAAAGTGGTTTTTCAACACTAACACAAGTGCGAAAAGTGGTTTTTCAACACTAACACAAGTGCGAAAAGTGGTTTTTCAACACTATCACAAGTGCAAAAAGTGTTTTTTCCACACTAATACAAGTGCAAAAATGGTTTCCTGCACCAACACAAGTGCGAAAAGTGTTTTTTCATCACTAACACAAGTGCGAAAAGTGGTTTCCTGCACCAACACAAGTGCGAAAAGTGCTTTTTCCACACTAATACAAGTGCAAAAGTGGTTTCCTGCACCAACACAAGTGCGAAAAGTGGTTTTTCAACACTAACACAAGTGCGAAAAGTGGTTTTTCAACACTAACACAAGTGCGAAAAGTGGTTTTTCAACACTATCACAAATGCAAAAAGTGTTTTTTTCCACACTAATACAAGTGCAAAAGTGGTTTCCTGCACCAACACAAGTGCGAAAAGTGGTTTTTCAACACTAACACATGTGCGAAAAGTGGTTTCCTGCACCAACACAAGTGCGAAAAGTGGTTTTTCAACACTAACACAAGTGCGAAAAGTGGTTTTTCAACACTAACACAAGTGCGAAAAGTGGTTTTTCAACACTTGCGAAAAGTGGTTTTTCAACACTATCACAAATGCAAAAAGTGTTTTTTCCACACTAATACAAGTGCAAAAGTGGTTTCCTGCACCAACACAAGTGCGAAAAGTGGTTTTTCCACACTAATACAAGTGCAAAAGTGGTTTCCTGCACCAACACAAGTGCGAAAAGTGGTTTTTCAACACTAACACAAGTGCGAAAAGTGTTTTTTCAACACTAACACAAGTGCGAAAAGTGGTTTATCAACACTATCACAAATGCAAAAAGTGTTTTTTCCACACTAATACAAGTGCAAAAGTGGTTTCCTGCACCAACACAAGTGCGAAAAGTGGTTTTTCAACACTAACACAGGTGCGAAAAGTGGTTTTTCAACACTAACACATGTGCGAAAAGTGGTTTTTCAACACTATCACAAGTGCAAAAAGTGTTTTTTCCACACTAATACAAGTGCAAAAGTGGTTTCCTGCACCAAAACAAGTGCGAAAAGTGGTTTTTCAACACTAACAGAAGTGCGAAAAGTGGTTTTTCAACACTAACACAAGTGCGAAAAGTGGTTTTTCAACACTATCACAAGTGCAAAAAGTGTTTTTTCCACACTAATACAAGTGCAAAAGTGGTTTCCTGCACCAACACAAGTGCAAAAAGTGGTTTTTCAACACTAACACATGTGCGAAAAATGGTTTTTCAACACTATCACAAGTGCAAAAAGTGTTTTTTCCACACTAATACAAGTGCAAAAGTGGTTTCCTGCACCAACACAAGTGCGAAAAGTGGTTTTTCAACACGAACACAAGTGCGAAAAGTGGTTTTTCAACACTAACACAAGTGCGAAAAGTGGTTTTTCAACACGATCACAAGTGCAAAAAGTGTTTTTTCCACACTAGTACAAGTGCAAAAGTGGTTTCCTGCACCAACACAAGTGCGAAAAGTGGTTTTTCAACACTAACACAAGTGCGAAAAGTGGTTTTTCAACACAAACACAAGTGCGAAAAGTGTTTTTTCAACACTAATACAAGTGCAAAAGTGGTTTCCTGCACCAACACAAGTGCGTAAAGTGGTTTTTCAACACTAACACAAGTGCGAAAAGTGGTTTTTCAACACTATCACAAGTGCAAAAAGTGTTTTTTCCACACTAATACAAGTGCAAAAGTGGTTTCCTGCACCAACACAAGTGCGAAAAGTGGTTTTTCAACACTAACACAAGTGCGAAAAGTGGTTTTTCAACACTAACACATGTGCGAAAAGTGTTTTTTCCACACTAATACAAGTGCAAAAGTGGTTTCCTGCACCAACACAAGTGCGAAAAGTGGTTTTTCAACACTAACACAAGTGCGAAAAGTGGTTTTTCAACACTAACACAAGTGTGAAAAGTGGTTTTTCAACACTAACACAAGTGCGAAAAGTGGTTTTTCAACACTATCACAAGTGCAAAAATGGTTTCCTGCACCAACACAATTGCGAAAAGTGGTTTTTCCTCACTAACACAAGTGCAAAAAGTGGTTTTTCAACACAAACACAAGTGCGAAAAGTGTTTTTTCCACACTAATACAAGTGCAAAAGTGGTTTCCTGCACCAACACAAGTGCGTAATGTGGTTTTTCAACACTAACACATGTGCGAAAAGTGGTTTTTCAGCACAATCACAAGTGCAAAAAGTGTTTTTTCCACACTAATACAAGTGCAAAAGTGGTTTCCTGCACCAACACAAGTGCGAAAAGTGGTTTTTCAACACTAACACAAGTGCGAAAAGTTGTTTTTCAACACTAATACAAGTGCGAAAAGTGGTTTTTCAACACTATCACAAGTGCAAAAAGTGTTTTTTCCACACTAATACAAGTGCAAAAGTGGTTTCCTGCACCAACACAAGTGCGAAAAGTGGTTTTTCAACACTAACACAAGTGTGAAAAGTGGTTTTTCAACACAAACACAAGTGCGAAAAGTGTTTTTTCCACACTAATACATGTGCAAAAGTGGTTTCCTGCACCAACACAAGTGCGAAAAGTGGTTTTTCAACACTAACACAAGTGCGAAAAGTGGTTTTTCAACACTAACACAAGTGTGAAAAGTGGTTTTTCAACACTATCACAAGTGCAAAAAGTGTTTTTTCCACACTAATACAAGTGCAAAAATGGTTTCCTGCACCAACACAAGTGCGAAAAGTGGTTTTTCATCACTAACACAAGTGCGAAAAGTGGTTTTTCAACACAAACACAAGTGCGAAAAGTGGTTTTTCAACACTATCACAAGTGTGAAAAGTGTTTTTTCCACACTAATACACGTGCAAAAGTGGTTTCCTGCACCAACATAAGTGCGAAAAGTGGTTTTTCAACACTAACACAAGTGCGAAAAGTGGTTTTTCAACACTAACACAAGTGCGAAAAGTGGTTTTTCAACAATATCACAAGTGCAAAAAGTGTTTTTTCCACACAAACACAAGTGCGAAAAGTGGTTTTTCAACACTATCACAAGTGCGAAAAGTGTTTTTTCCACACTAATACACGTGCAAAAGTGGTTTCCTGCACCAACACAAGTGCAAAAAGTGGTTTTTCAACACTAACACAAGTGCAAAAAGTGGTTTTTCAACACTAACACGTGCAAAAATTGGTTTTTCAACAATATCACAAGTGCAAAAAGTATTTTTTCCACACTAATACAAGTGCAAAAGTGGTTTCCTGCACCAACACAAGTGCGAAAAGTGGTTTTTCAACACTAACACAAGTGCGAAAAGTGGTTTTTCAACACTATCACAAGTGCAAAAAGTGTTTTTTCCACACTAATGCAAGTGCAAAAGTGGTTTCGTGCACCAACACAAGTGCGAAAAGTGGTTTTTCAACACTAACACAAGTGCGAAAAGTGTTTTTTCCACACTAATACAAGTGCAAAAGTGGTTTCCTGCACCAACACAAGTGCGAAAAGTGGTTTTTCAACACTAACACAAGTGCAAAAAGTGTTTTTTCCACACTAATACAAGTGCAAAAATGGTTTCCTGCACCAACACAAGTGCGAAAAGTGGTTTTTCATCACTAACACAAGTGCGAAAAGTGGTTTTTCAACACAAACACAAGTGCGAAAAGTGGTTTTTCAACACTATCACAAGTGTGAAAAGTGTTTTTTCCACACTAATACACGTGCAAAAGTGGTTTCCTGCACCAACACAAGTGCGAAAAGTGGTTTTTCAACACTTACACAAGTGCGAAAAGTGGTTTTTCAACAATATCACAAGTGCAAAAAGTGTTTTTTCCACACAAACACAAGTGCGAAAAGTGGTTTTTCAACACTATCACAAGTGCGAAAAGTGTTTTTTCCACACTAATACACGTGCAAAAGTGGTTTCCTGCACCAACACAAGTGCGAAAAGTGGTTTTTCAACACTAACACAAGTGCGAAAAGTGGTTTTTCAACACTAACACAAGTGCGAAAAGTGGTTTTTCAACAATATCACAAGTGCAAAAAGTGTTTTTTCCACACTAATACAAGTGCAAAAGTGGTTACCTGCACCAACACAAGTGCGAAAAGTGGTTTTTCAACACTAACACAAGTGCGAAAAGTGGTTTTTCAACACTATCACAAGTGCAAAAAGTGTTTTTTCCACACTAATGCAAGTGCAAAAGTGGTTTCCTGCACCAACACAAGTGCGAAAAGTGGTTTTTCAACACTAACACAAGTGCGAAAAGTGGTTTTTCAACACTATCACAAGTGCAAAAAGTGTTTTTTCCACACTAATACAAGTGCAAAAGTGGTTTCCTGCACCAACACAGGTGTGAAAAGTGGTTTTTCAACACTAACACAAGTGCAAAAAGTGGTTTTTCAACACTATCACAAGTGCAAAAAGTGTTTTTTTCACACTAATACAAGTGCAAAAGTGGTTTCCTGCACCAACACAAGTGCGAAAAGTGGTTTTTCAACACTAACACAAGTGCAAAAAGTGTTTTTTCCACACTAATACAAGTGCAGAAAGTCGTTTTTCAACACTAACACAAGTGCGAAAAGTGGTTTTTCAACACTATCACAAGTGCAAAAAGTGTTTTTTCCACACTAATACAAGTGCAAAAGTGGTTTCCTGCACCAACACAAGTGCGAAAAGTGGTTTTTCAACACTAACACAAGTGCAAAAAGTGTTTTTTCCACACTAATACAAGTGCAAAAGTGGTTTCCTGCACCAACACAAGTGCGAAAAGTGGTTTTTCAACACTAACACAAGTGCAAAAAGTGGTTTTTCAACACTAACACAAGTGCGAAAAGTGGTTTTTCAACACTATCACAAGTGCAAAAAGTGTTTTTTCCACACTAATACAAGTGCAAAAGTGGTTTCCTGCACCAACACAAGTGCGAAAAGTGGTTTTTCAACACTAACACAAGTGTGAAAAGTGGTTTTTCAACACTAACACATGTGCGAAAAGTGGTTTTTCAACACTATCACAAGTGCAAAAAGTGTTTTTTCCACACTAATACAAGTGCAAAAGTGGTTTCCTGCACCAACACAAGTGCGAAAAGTGGTTTTTCAACACTAACACAAGTGCGAAAAGTGGTTTTTCAACACTAACACAAGTGCGAAAAGTGGTTTTTCAACACTATCACAAGTGCAAAAAGTGTTTTTTCCACACTAATACAAGTGCAAAAGTGGTTTCCTGCACCAACACAAGTGCGAAAAGTGGTTTTTCAACACTAACACAAGTGCGAAAAGTGGTTTTTCAACACAAACACAAGTGCGAAAAGTGTTTTTTCCACACTAATACAAGTGCAAAAGTGGTTTCCTGCACCAACACAAGTGCGTAAAGTGGTTTTTCAACACTAACACAAGTGCGAATAGTAGTTTTTCAACACTATCACAAGTGCAAAAAGTGTTTTTTCCACACTAATACAAGTGCAAAAGTGGTTTCCTGCACCTACACAAGTGCGAAAAGTGGTTTTTCAACACTAACACAAGTGCAAAAAGTGGTTTTTCAACACTAACACATGTACGAAGAGTGGTTTTTCAACACTATCACAACTGCAAAAAGTTTTTTTTCCACACTAATACAAGTGCAAAAGTGGTTTCCTGCACCAACACAAGTGCGAAAAGTGGTTTTTCAACACTAACACAAGTGCGAAAAGTGGTTTTTCAACACTAACACATGTGCGAAAAGTGGTTTCCTGCACCAACACAAGTGCGAAAAGTGGTTTTTCAACACTAACACAAGTGCGAAAAGTGGTTTTTCAACACTAACACAAGTGCGAAAAGTGGTTTTTCAACACTATCACAAATGCAAAAAGTGTTTTTTCCACACTAATACAAGTGCAAAAGTGGTTTCCTGCACCAACACAAGTGCGAAAAGTGGTTTTTCCACACTAATACAAGTGCAAAAGTGGTTTCCTGCACCAACACAAGTGCGAAAAGTGGTTTTTCAACACTAACACAAGTGCGAAAAGTGGTTTTTCAACACTAACACAAGTGCGTAAAGTGGTTTATCAACACTATCACAAATGCAAAAAGTGTTTTTTCCACACTAATACAAGTGCAAAAGTGGTTTCCTCACCAACAC
>NW_027619656.1:0-35050 GCF_964187855.1 Myxine glutinosa
TGTTGAAAAACCACTGTTCGCACTTGTGATAGTGTTGAAAAAACACTTTTTGCACTTGTGTTGGTGCAGGAAACCACTTTTGCACTTGTATTAGTGTGGAAAAAAACACTTTTTGCACTTGTGATAGTGTTGAAAAACCACTTTTCGCACTTGTGTTAGTGTTGAAAAACCACTTTTCGCACTTGTGTTGGTGCAGGAAACCACTTTTGCACTTGTATTAGTGTGGAAAAACCACTTTTCGCACTTGCGTTAGTGTTGAAAAACCACTTTTCGCACTTGTATTAGTGTGGAAAAACCACTTTTCGCACTTGTGTTAGTGTTGAAAAACCACTTTTCGCACTTGTGTTAGTGTTGAAAAACCACTTTTCGCACTTGTGTTGGTGCAGGAAACCACTTTTGCACTTGTATTAGTGTGGAAAAACCACTTTTCGCACTTGTGTTAGTGTTGAAAAACCACTTTTTGCACTTGTGTTTGTGTTGAAAAACCACTTTTCGCACTTGTGTTGGTGCAGCAAACCACTCTTGCACTTGTATTAGTGTGGTAAAAACACTTTTTGCACTTGTGTTAGTGTTGAAAAACCACTTTTCGCACTTGTGTTGGTGCAGGAAACCACTTTTGCACTTGTATTAGTGTGGAAAAACCACTTTTCGCACTTGTGTTAGTGTTGAAAAACCACTTTTCGCACTTGTGTTGGTGCAGGAAACCACTTTTGCACTTGTATTAGTGTGGAAAAAACACATTTTGCACTTGTGATAGTGTTGAAAAACCACTTTTCGCACTTGTGTTAGTGTTGAAAAACCACTTTTCGCACTTGTGTTGGTGCAGGCAACCACTTTTGCACTTGTATTAGTGTGGAAAACCCACTTTTCGCACTTGTGTTAGTGTTGAAAAACCACTTTTGCACTTGTGTTAGTGTTGAAAAACCACTTTTCGCACTTGTGTTGGTGCAGGAAACCACTTTTGCACTTGTATTAGTGTGGAAAAAACACTTTTTGCACTAGTGATAGTGTTCATAAACCACTTTCGCACTTGTGTTAGTGTTGAAAAACCACTTTTCGCACTTGTGTTGGTGCAGGAAACCACTTTTGCACTTGTAATAGTGTGGAAAAACCACTTTTCGCAGTTGTGTTAGTGTTGAAAAACCACTTTTCGCACTTGTGTTAGTGTTGAAAAACCACTTTTCGCACTTGTGTTAGTGTTGAAAAACCACTTTTCGCACTTGTGTTGGTGCAGGAAACCACTTTTCCACTTGTATTAGTGTGGAAAAAACACTTTTTGCACTTGTGATAATGTTGAAAAACCACTTTTCGCACTTGTGTTAGTGTTGAAAAACCACTTTTCGCACGTGTTGGTGCAGGAAACCACTTTTGTACTTGTATTAGTGTGGAAAAACCACTTTTCGCACTTGTGTTAGTGTTGAAAAACCACTTTTCGCACTTGTGTTAGTGTTGAAAAACCACGTTTCGCACTTGTGTTGGTGCAGGAAACCACTTTTGCACTTGTATTAGTGTGGAAAAAACACTTTTTGCACTTGTGATAGTGTTGAAAAACCACTTTTTGCACTTGTGATAGTGTTGAAAAACCACTATTCGCACTTGTGTTAGTGTTGAAAAACCACTTTTCGCACTTGTGTTGGTGCAGGAAACCACTTTTGCACTTGTATTAGTGTGGAAAATACACTTTTCGCACTTGTGTTAGTGTTGAAAAACCACTTTTCGCACTTGTGGTAGTGTTGAAAAACCACTTTTCGCACTTGTGTTAGTGTTGAAAAACCACTTTTCGCACTTGTGTTAGTGTTGAAAAACCACTTTTCGCACTTGTGTTGGTGCAGGAAACCACTTTTGCACTTGTATTAGTGTGGAAAAAAACACTTTTTGCACTTGTGTTAGTGTTGAAAAACCACTTTTCGCACTTGTGTTAGTGTTGAAAAACCACTTTTCGCACTTGTGTTGGTGCAGGAAACCACATTTGCACTTGTATTAGTGTGGAAAAAACACTTTTTGCACTTGTGTTAGTGTTGAAAACCACTTTTCGCACTTGTGTTAGTGTTGAAAAACCACTTTTCGCACTTGTGTTGGTGCAGGAAACCACTTTTGCACTTGTAATAGTGTGGAAAAAACACTTTTTGCACTTGTGATAGTGTTGAAAAACCACTTTTCGCACTTGTGTTAGTGTTGAAAAACCACTTTTTGCACTTGTGTTGGTGTTGAAAAACCACTTTTCGCACTTGTGTTGGTGCAGGAAACCACTTTTGCACTTGTATTAGTGTGGAAAAAACACTTTTTGCACCTGTGTTAGTGTTGAAAAACCACTTTTCGCACTTGTGTTAGTGTTGAAAAACCACTTTACGCACTTGTGTTGGTGCAGGAAACCACTTTTGCACTTGTTTTAGTGTGGAAAAAACACTTTTTGCACTTGTGATAGTGTTGAAAAACCACTTTTGCACTTGTATTAGTGTGGAAAAACCACTTTTCGCACTTGTGTTTGTGTTGAAAAACCACTGTTCGCACTTGTGATAGTGTTGAAAAACCACTTTTTGCACTTGTGTTGGTGCAGGAAACCACTTTTGATCTTGTATTAGTGTGGAAAAAACACTTTTTGCACTTGTGATAGTGTTGAAAAACCACTTTTCGCACTTGTGTTGGTGCAGGAAACCACTTTTGCACTTGTATTAGTGTGGAAAAACCACTTTTCGCACTTGTGTTAGTTTTGAAAAACCACTTTTCGCACTTGTGTTAGTGTTGAAAAATCACTTTTCGCACTTGTGTTGGTGCAGCAAACCACTTTTGCACTTGTATTAGTGTGGAAAAAACACTTTTTGCACTTGTGATAGTGTTGAAAAACCACTTTTCGCACTTGTGTTAGTGTTGAAAAACCACTTTTCGCACTTGTGTTGGTGCAGGAAACCACTTTTGCACTTGTATTAGTGTGGGAAAACCACTTTTCGCACTTGCGTTAGTGTTGAAAAACCACTTTTCGCACTTGTGTTAGTGTTGAAAAACCACTTTTCGCACTTGTGTTAGTGTTGAAAAACCACTTTTCGCACTTGTGTTGGTGCAGGAAACCACTTTTGCACTTGTATTAGTGTGGAAAATACACTTTTCGCACTTGTGTTACTGTTGAAAAACCACTTTTCGCACTTGTGTTGGTGCAGGAAACCACTTTTGCGCTTGTATTAGTGTGGAAAAACCACTTTTCGCACTTGTGTTAGTGTTTAAAAACCACTTTTCGCACTTGTGTTAGTGTTGAAAAACCACTTTTCGCACTTGTGTTGGTGCAGGAAACCACTTTTGCACTTGTATTAGTGTGGAAAAAACACTTTTTGCACTTGTGATAGTGTTGAAAAACCACTTTTCGCACTTGTGTTAGTGTTGAAAAACCACTTTTCGCACTTGTGTTGGTGCAGGAAACCACTTTTGCACTTGTATTAGTGTGGAAAAACCACTTTTTGCACTTGTGATAGTGTTGATAAACCACTTTTCGCACTTGTGTTAGTGTTGAAAAACCACTTTTTGCACTTGTGTTGGTGCAGGAAACCACTTTTGCACTTGTATTAGTGTGGAAAAAACACTTTTCGCACTTGTGATAGTGTTGAAAAACCACTTTTCGCACTTGTGTTAGTGTTGAAAAACCACTTTTCGCACTTGTGTTAGTGTTGAAAAACCACTTTTCGCACTTGTGTTGGTGCAGGAAACCACTTTTGCACTTGTAATAGTGTGGAAAAAACACTTTTTGCACTTGTGATAGTGTTGAAAAACCACTTTTCGCACTTGTGTTAGTGTTGAAAAACCACTTTTCGCACTTGTGTTAGTGTTGAAAAACCACTTTTTGCACTTGTGTTGGTGTTGAAAAATCACTTTTCGCACTTGTGTTGGTGCAGGAAAGCACTTTTGCACTTGTATTAGTGTGGAAAAAACACTTTTCGCACCTGTGTTAGTGTTGAAAAACCACTTTTCGCACTTGTGTTAGTGTTGAAAAACCACTTTTCGCACTTGTGTTGGTGCAGGAAACCACTTTTGCACTTGTATTAGTGTGGAAAAACCACTTTTCGCACTTGTGTTAGTGTTGAAAAACCACTTTTCGCACTTGTGTTAGTGTTGAAAAACCACTTTTCGCACTTGTGTTGGTGCAGGAAACCACTTTTGCACTTGTTTTAGTGTGGAAAAAA
Organism: Myxine glutinosa; assembly: GCF_964187855.1. Lineage (NCBI taxonomy): Eukaryota > Metazoa > Chordata > Myxini > Myxiniformes > Myxinidae > Myxine > Myxine glutinosa. Next base: position 4,170 of record NW_027619656.1, read on the forward strand.
ACACTTTTTGCACTTGTGATAGTGTTGAAAAACCACTTTTGCACTTGTATTAGTGTGGAAAAACCACTTTTCGCACTTGTGTTTGTGTTGAAAAACCACTGTTCGCACTTGTGATAGTGTTGAAAAACCACTTTTTGCACTTGTGTTGGTGCAGGAAACCACTTTTGATCTTGTATTAGTGTGGAAAAACACTTTTTGCACTTGTGATATGTTGAAAAACCACTTTTCGCACTTGTGTTGGTGCAGGAAACCACTTTTGCACTTGTATTAGTGTGGAAAAACCACTTTTCGCACTTGTGTTAGTTTTGAAAAACCACTTTTCGCACTTGTGTTAGTGTTGAAAAATCACTTTTCGCACTTGTGTTGGTGCAGCAAACCACTTTTGCACTTGTATTAGTGTGGAAAAAACACTTTTTGCACTTGTGATAGTGTTGAAAAACCACTTTTCGCACTTGTGTTAGTGTTGAAAAACCACTTTTCGCACTTGTGTTGGTGCAGGAAACCACTTTTGCACTTGTATTAGTGTGGAAAAACCACTTTTCGCACTTGCGTTAGTGTTGAAAAACCACTTTTCGCACTTGTGTTAGTGTTGAAAAACCACTTTTCGCACTTGTGTTAGTGTTGAAAAACCACTTTTCGCACTTGTGTTGGTGCAGGAAACCACATTTGCACTTGTATTAGTGTGGAAAATACACTTTTCGCACTTGTGTTACTGTTGAAAAACCACTTTTCGCACTTGTGGTAGTGTTGAAAAACCACTTTTCGCACTTGTGTTAGTGTTGAAAAACCACTTTTCGCACTTGTGTTGGTGCAGGAAACCACTTTTGCACTTGTATTAGTGTGGAAAAAACACTTTTTGCACTTGTGATAGTGTTGAAAAACCACTTTTCGCACTTGTGTTAGTGTTGAAAAACCACTTTTCGCACTTGTGTTGGTGCAGGAAACCACTTTTGCACTTGTATTAGTGTGGAAAAAACACTTTTTGCACTTGTGATAGTGTTGATAAACCACTTTTCGCACTTGTGTTAGTGTTGAAAAACCACTTTTTGCACTTGTGTTGGTGCAGGAAACCACTTTTGCACTTGTATTAGTGTGGAAAAAACACTTTTCGCACTTGTGATAGTGTTGAAAAACCACTTTTCGCACTTGTGTTGGTGCAGGAAACCACTTTTGCGCTTGTATTAGTGTGGAAAAACCACTTTTCGCACTTGTGTTAGTGTTGAAAAACCACTTTTCGCACTTGTGTTAGTGTTGAAAAACCACTTTTCGCACTTGTGTTGGTGCAGGAAACCACTTTTGCACTTGTATTAGTGTGGAAAAAACACTTTTTGCACTTGTGATAGTGTTGAAAAACCACTTTTCGCACTTGTGTTAGTGTTGAAAAACCACTTTTCGCACTTGTGTTGGTGCAGGAAACCACTTTTGCACTTGTATTAGTGTGGAAAAACCACTTTTTGCACTTGTGATAGTGTTGATAAACCACTTTTCGCACTTGTGTTAGTGTTGAAAAACCACTTTTTGCACTTGTGTTGGTGCAGGAAACCACTTTTGCACTTGTATTAGTGTGGAAAAAACACTTTTCGCACTTGTGATAGTGTTGAAAAACCACTTTTCGCACTTGTGTTAGTGTTGAAAAACCACTTTTCGCACTTGTGTTAGTGTTGAAAAACCACTTTTCGCACTTGTGTTGGTGCAGGAAACCACTTTTGCACTTGTAATAGTGTGGAAAAAACAATTTTTGCACTTGTGATAGTGTTGAAAAACCACTTTTCGCACTTGTGTTAGTGTTGAAAAACCACTTTTCGCACTTGTGTTAGTGTTGAAAAACCACTTTTTGCACTTGTGTTGGTGTTGAAAAACCACTTTTCGCACTTGTGTTGGTGCAGGAAAGCACTTTTGCACTTGTATTAGTGTGGAAAAAACACTTTTCGCACCTGTGTTAGTGTTGAAAAACCACTTTTCGCACTTGTGTTAGTGTTGAAAAACCACTTTTCGCACTTGTGTTGGTGCAGGAAACCACTTTTGCACTTGTATTAGTGTGGAAAAACCACTTTTCGCACTTGTGTTAGTGTTGAAAAACCACTTTTCGCACTTGTGTTAGTGTTGAAAAACCACTTTTCGCACTTGTGTTGGTGCAGGAAACCACTTTTGCACTTGTTTTAGTGTGGAAAAAACACTTTTTGCACTTGTGATAGTGTTGAAAAACCACTTTTGCACTTGTATTAGTGTGGAAAAACCACTTTTCGCACTTGTGTTTGTGTTGAAAAACCACTGTTCGCACTTGTGATAGTGTTGAAAAACCACTTTTTGCACTTGTGTTGGTGCAGGAAACCACTTTTGATCTTGTATTAGTGTGGAAAAACACTTTTTGCACTTGTGATATGTTGAAAAACCACTTTTCGCACTAGTGTTGGTGCAGGAAACCACTTTTGCACTTGTATTAGTGTGGAAAAACCACTTTTCGCACTTGTGTTAGTTTTGAAAAACCACTTTTCGCACTTGTGTTAGTGTTGAAAAATCACTTTTCGCACTTGTGTTGGTGCAGCAAACCACTTTTGCACTTGTATTAGTGTGGAAAAAACACTTTTTGCACTTGTGATAGTGTTGAAAAACCACTTTTCGCACTTGTGTTAGTGTTGAAAAACCACTTTTCGCACTTGTGTTGGTGCAGGAAACCACTTTTGCACTTGTATTAGTGTGGAAAAACCACTTTTCGCACTTGCGTTAGTGTTGAAAAACCACTTTTCGCACTTGTGTTAGTGTTGAAAAACCACTTTTCGCACTTGTGTTAGTGTTGAAAAACCACTTTTCGCACTTGTGTTGGTGCAGGAAACCACATTTGCACTTGTATTAGTGTGGAAAATACACTTTTCGCACTTGTGTTACTGTTGAAAAACCACTTTTCGCACTTGTGGTAGTGTTGAAAAACCACTTTTCGCACTTGTGTTAGTGTTGAAAAACCACTTTTCGCACTTGTGTTGGTGCAGGAAACCACTTTTGCACTTGTATTAGTGTGGAAAAAACACTTTTTGCACTTGTGATAGTGTTGAAAAACCACTTTTCGCACTTGTGTTAGTGTTGAAAAACCACTTTTCGCACTTGTGTTGGTGCAGGAAACCACTTTTGCACTTGTATTAGTGTGGAAAAAACACTTTTTGCACTTGTGATAGTGTTGATAAACCACTTTTCGCACTTGTGTTAGTGTTGAAAAACCACTTTTTGCACTTGTGTTGGTGCAGGAAACCACTTTTGCACTTGTATTAGTGTGGAAAAAACACTTTTCGCACTTGTGATAGTGTTGAAAAACCACTTTTCGCACTTGTGTTAGTGTTGAAAAACCACTTTTCGCACTTGTGTTAGTGTTGAAAAACCACTTTTCGCACTTGTGTTAGTGTTGAAAAACCACTTTTCGCACTTGTGTTGGTGCATGAAACCAATTTTGCATTTGTATTAGTGTGGAAAAAACACTTTTCGCACCTGTGTTAGTGTTGAAAAACCACTTTTCGCACCTGTGTTAGTGTTGAAAAACCACTTTTCGCACTTGTGTTGGTGCAGGAAACCACTTTTGCACTTGTATTAGTGTGGAAAAACCACTTTTCGCACTTGTGTTAGTGTTGAAAAACCACTTTTCGCACTTGTGTTAGTGTTGAAAAACCACTTTTCGCACTTGTGTTGGTGCAGGAAACCACTTTTGCACTTGTTTTAGTGTGGAAAAAACACTTTTTGCACTTGTGATAGTGTTGAAAAACCACTTTTCGCACTTGTGTTAGTGTTGAAAAACCACTTTTCGCACTTGTGTTGGTGCAGGAAACCACTTTTGCACTTGTATTAGTGTGGAAAAACCACTTTTCGCACTTGTGTTTGTGTTGAAAAACCACTGTTCGCACTTGTGATAGTGTTGAAAAAACACTTTTTGCACTTGTGTTGGTGCAGGAAACCACTTTTGCACTTGTATTAGTGTGGAAAAAACACTTTTTGCACTTGTGATAGTGTTGAAAAACCACTTTTCGCACTTGTGTTAGTGTTGAAAAACCACTTTTCGCACTTGTGTTGGTGCAGGAAACCACTTTTGCACTTGTATTAGTGTGGAAAAACCACTTTTCGCACTTGCGTTAGTGTTGAAAAACCACTTTTCGCACTTGTGTTAGTGTTGAAAAACCACTTTTCGCACTTGTGTTAGTGTTGAAAAACCACTTTTCGCACTTGTGTTGGTGCAGGAAACCACTTTTGCACTTGTATTACTGTGGAAAATACACTTTTCGCACTTGTGTTAGTGTTGAAAAACCACTTTTCGCACTTGTGGTAGTGTTGAAAAACCACTTTTCGCACTTGTTTTAGTGTTGAAAAACCACTTTTCGCACTTGTGTTAGTGTTGAAAAACCACTTTTCGCACTTGTGTTGGTGCAGGAAACCACTTTTGCACTTGTATTAGTGTGGAAAAAACACTTTTTGCACTTGTGATAGTGTTGAAAAACCACTTTTCGCACTTGTGTTAGTGTTGAAAAACCACTTTTCGCACTTGTGTTGGTGCAGGAAACCACTTTTGCACTTGTATTAGTGTGGAAAAAACACTTTTTGCACTTGTGTTAGTGTGGAAAAACCACTTTTTGCAATTGTGTTAGTGTTGAAAAACCACTTTTCGCACTTGTGTTGGTGCAGGAAACCACTTTTGCACTTGTATTAGTGTGGAAAAACCACTTTTCGCACTTGTGATAGTGTTGAAAAACCACTTTTCGCACTTGTGTTAGTGTTGAAAAACCACTTTTCGCACTTGTGTTGGTGCAGGAAACCACTTTTGCACTTGTATTAGTGTGGAAAAAACACTTTTTGCACCTGTGATAGTGTTGAAAAACCACTTTTCGCACTTGTGTTAGTGTTGAAAAACCACTTTTCGCACTTGTGTTGGTGCAGGAAACCACTTTTGCACTTGTATTAGTGTGGAAAAACCACTTTTTGCACTTGTGTTAGTGTTGAAAAACCACTTTTCGCACTTGTGTTAGTGTTGAAAAACCACTTTTCGCACTTGTGTTGGTGCAGGAAACCACTTTTGCACTTGTATTAGTGTGGAAAAAACACTTTTTGCACTTGTGATAGTGTTGAAAAACCACTTTTCGCACTTGTGTTAGTGTTGAAAAACCACTTTTCGCACTTGTGTTGGTGTTGAAAAACCACTTTTTGCACTTGTGTTGGTGTTGAAAAACCACTTTTCGCACTTGTGTTGGTGCAGGAAACCACTTTTGCACTTGTATTAGTGTGGAAAAACCACTTTTCGCACTTGTGTTAGTGTTGAAAAACCACTTTTCGCACTTGTGTTGGTGCAGGAAACCACTTTTGCACTTATATTAGTGTGGAAAAAACACTTTTCGCACTTGTGATAGTGTTGAAAAACCACTTTTCGCACTTGTGTTAGTGTTGAAAAACCACTTTTCGCACTTGTGTTAGTGTTGAAAAACCACTTTTCGCACTTGTGTTGGTGCATGAAACCAATTTTGCATTTGTATTAGTGTGGAAAAAACACTTTTCGCACCTGTGTTAGTGTTGAAAAACCACTTTTCGCACTTGTGTTAGTGTTGAAAAACCACTTTTCGCACTTGTGTTGGTGCAGGAAACCACTTTTGCACTTGTATTAGTGTGGAAAAACCACTTTTCGCACTTGTGTTAGTGTTGAAAAACCACTTTTCGCACTTGTGTTAGTGTTGAAAAACCACTTTTCGCACTTGTGTTGGTGCAGGAAACCACTTTTGCACTTGTTTTAGTGTGGAAAAAACACTTTTTGCACTTGTGATAGTGTTGAAAAACCACTTTTGCACTTGTATTAGTGTGGAAAAACCACTTTTCGCACTTGTGTTTGTGTTGAAAAACCACTGTTCGCACTTGTGATAGTGTTGAAAAACCACTTTTTGCACTTGTGTTGGTGCAGGAAACCACTTTTGAACTTGTATTAGTGTGGAAAAAACACTTTTTGCACTTGTGATAGTGTTGAAAAACCACTTTTCGCACTTGTGTTGGTGCAGGAAACCACTTTTGCACTTGTATTAGTGTGGAAAAACCACTTTTCGCACTTGTGTTAGTTTTGAAAAACCACTTTTCGCACTTGTGTTAGTGTTGAAAAATCACTTTTCGCACTTGTGTTGGTGCAGCAAACCACTTTTGCACTTGTATTAGTGTGGAAAAAACACTTTTTGCACTTGTGATAGTGTTGAAAAACCACTTTTCGCACTTGTGTTAGTGTTGAAAAACCACTTTTCGCACTTGTGTTGGTGCAGGAAACCACTTTTGCACTTGTATTAGTGTGGAAAAACCACTTTTCGCACTTGCGTTAGTGTTGAAAAACCACTTTTCGCACTTGTGTTAGTGTTGAAAAACCACTTTTCGCACTTGTGTTAGTGTTGAAAAACCACTTTTCGCACTTGTGTTGGTGCAGGAAACCACTTTTGCACTTGTATTAGTGTGGAAAATACACTTTTCGCACTTGTGTTACTGTTGAAAAACCACTTTTCGCACTTGTGGTAGTGTTGAAAAACCACTTTTCGCACTTGTGTTAGTGTTGAAAAACCACTTTTCGCACTTGTGTTGGTGCAGGAAACCACTTTTGCACTTGTATTAGTGTGGAAAAAACACTTTTTGCACTTGTGATAGTGTTGAAAAACCACTTTTCGCACTTGTGTTAGTGTTGAAAAACCACTTTTCGCACTTGTGTTGGTGCAGGAAACCACTTTTGCACTTGTATTAGTGTGGAAAAACCACTTTTCGCACTTGCGTTAGTGTTGAAAAACCACTTTTCGCACTTGTGTTAGTGTTGAAAAACCACTTTTCGCACTTGTGTTAGTGTTGAAAAACCACTTTTCGCACTTGTGTTGGTGCAGGAAACCACTTTTGCACTTGTATTAGTGTGGAAAATACACTTTTCGCACTTGTGTTACTGTTGAAAAACCACTTTTCGCACTTGTGGTAGTGTTGAAAAACCACTTTTCGCACTTGTGTTAGTGTTGAAAAACCACTTTTCGCACTTGTGTTGGTGCAGGAAACCACTTTTGCACTTGTATTAGTGTGGAAAAAACACTTTTTGCACTTGTGATAGTGTTGAAAAACCACTTTTCGCACTTGTGTTAGTGTTGAAAAACCACTTTTCGCACTTGTGTTGGTGCAGGAAACCACTTTTGCACTTGTATTAGTGTGGAAAAAACACTTTTTGCACTTGTGATAGTGTTGATAAACCACTTTTCGCACTTGTGTTAGTGTTGAAAAACCACTTTTTGCACTTGTGTTGGTGCAGGAAACCACTTTTGCACTTGTATTAGTGTGGAAAAAACACTTTTCGCACTTTTGATAGTGTTGAAAACCACTTTTCGCACTTGTGTTAGTGTTGAAAAACCACTTTTCGCACTTGTGTTAGTGTTGAAAAACCACTTTTCGCACTTGTGTTGGTGAATGAAACCAATTTTGCATTTGTATTAGTGTGGAAAAAACACTTTTCGCACCTGTGTTAGTGTTGAAAAACCACTTTTCGCACCTGTGTTAGTGTTGAAAAACCACTTTTCGCACTTGTGTTAGTGCAGGAAACCACTTTTGCATTTGTATTAGTGTGGAAAAACCACTTTTCGCACTTGTGTTAGTGGTGAAAAACCACTTTTCGCACTTGTGTTAGTGTTGAAAAACCACTTTTCGCACTTGTGTTGGTGCAGGAAACCACTTTTGCACTTGTATTAGTGTGGAAAAAACACTTTTTGCACTTGTGATAGTGTTGAAAAACCACTTTTCGCACTTGTGTTAGTGTTGAAAAACCACTTTTCGCACTTGTGTTGGTGCAGGCAACCACTTTTGCACTTGTATTAGTGTGGAAAACCCACTTTTCGCACTTGTGTTAGTGTTGAAAAACCACTTTTTGCACTTGTGTTAGTGTTGAAAAACCACTTTTCGCACTTGTGTTGGTGCAGGAAACCACTTTTGCACTTGTATTAGTGTGGAAAAAACACTTTTTGCACAAGTGATAGTGTTCATAAACCACTTTTCGCACTTGTGTTAGTGTTGAAAAACCACTTTTCGCACTTGTGTTGGTGCAGGAAACCACTTTTGCACTTGTAATAGTGTGGAAAAACCACTTTTCGCACTTGTGTTAGTGTTGAAAAACCACTTTTCGCACTTGTGTTAGTGTTGAAAAACCACTTTTCGCACTTGTGTTAGTGTTGAAAAACCACTTTTCGCACTTGTGTTGGTGCAGGAAACCACTTTTCCACTTGTATTAGTGTGGAAAAAACACTTTTTGCACTTGTGATAATGTTGAAAAACCACTTTTCGCACTTGTGTTAGTGTTGAAAAACCACTTTTCGCACATGTGTTGGTGCAGGAAACCACTTTTGTACTTGTATTAGTGTGGAAAAACCACTTTTCGCACTTGTGTTAGTGTTGAAAACCCACTTTTCGCACTTGTGTTAGTGTTGAAAAACCACTTTTCGCACTTGTGTTGGTGCAGGAAACCACTTTTGCACTTGTGATAGTGTTGAAAAACCACTTTTTGCACTTGTGATAGTGTTGAAAAACCACTATTCGCACTTGTGTTAGTGTTGAAAAACCACTTTTCGCACTTGTGTTGGTGCAGGAAACCACTTTTGCACTTGTATTAGTGTGGAAAAAACACTTTTTGCACTTGTGTTAGTGTTGAAAAACCACTTTTCGCACTTGTGTTAGTGTTGAAAAACCACTTTTCGCACTTGTGTTAGTGTTGAAAAACCACTTTTCGCACTTGTGTTGGTGCAGGAAACCACATTTGCACTTGTATTAGTGTGGAAAAAACACTTTTCGCACTTGTGTTAGTGTTGAAAACCACTTTCGCACTTGTGTTAGTGTTGAAAAACCACTTTTCGCACTTGTGTTGGTGCAGGAAACCACTTTTGCACTTGTATTAGTGTGGAAAATACACTTTTCGCACTTGTGTTACTGTTGAAAAACCACTTTTCGCACTTGTGGTAGTGTTGAAAAACCACTTTTCGCACTTGTGTTAGTGTTGAAAAACCACTTTTCGCACTTGTGTTAGTGTTGAAAAACCACTTTTGCACTTGTATTAGTGTGGAAAAACCACTTTTCGCACTTGCGTTAGTGTTGAAAAACCACTTTTCGCACTTGTGTTAGTGTTGAAAAACCACTTTTCGCACTTGTGTTAGTGTTGAAAAACCACTTTTCGCACTTGTGTTGGTGCAGGAAACCACTTTTGCACTTGTATTAGTGTGGAAAATACACTTTTCGCACTTGTGTTACTGTTGAAAAACCACTTTTCGCACTTGTGGTAGTGTTGAAAAACCACTTTTCGCACTTGTGTTAGTGTTGAAAAACCACTTTTCGCACTTGTGTTGGTGCAGGAAACCACTTTTGCACTTGTATTAGTGTGGAAAAAACACTTTTTGCACTTGTGATAGTGTTGAAAAACCACTTTTCGCACTTGTGTTAGTGTTGAAAAACCACTTTTCGCACTTGTGTTGGTGCAGGAAACCACTTTTGCACTTGTATTAGTGTGGAAAAACCACTTTTCGCACTTGCATTAGTGTTGAAAAACCACTTTTCGCACTTGTGTTAGTGTTGAAAAACCACTTTTCGCACTTGTGTTAGTGTTGAAAAACCACTTTTCGCACTTGTGTTGGTGCAGGAAACCACTTTTGCACTTGTATTAGTGTGGAAAATACACTTTTCGCACTTGTGTTACTGTTGAAAAACCACTTTTCGCACTTGTGGTAGTGTTGAAAAACCACTTTTCGCACTTGTGTTAGTGTTGAAAAACCACTTTTCGCACTTGTGTTGGTGCAGGAAACCACTTTTGCACTTGTATTAGTGTGGAAAAAACACTTTTTGCACTTGTGATAGTGTTGATAAACCACTTTTCGCACTTGTGTTAGTGTTGAAAAACCACTTTTCGCACTTGTGTTGGTGCAGGAAACCACTTTTGCACTTGTATTAGTGTGGAAAATACACTTTTCGCACTTGTATTAGTGTGGAAAAAACACTTTTTGCACTTGTGATAGTGTTGAAAAACCACTTTTCGCACTTGTGTTAGTGTGGAAAAACCACTTTTCGCACTTGTGTTAGTGTTGAAAAACCACTTTTTGCACTTGTGTTAGTGTTGAAAAACCACTTTTCGCACTTGTGTTGGTGCAGGAAACCACTTTTGCACTTGTATTAGTGTGGAAAAAAACACTTTTTGCACTTGTGATAGTGTTGAAAAACCACTTTTCGCACTTGTGTTGGTGCAGGAAACCACTTTTGCACTTGTAATAGTGTGGAAAACCACTTTTTGCACTTGTGTTAGTTTTGAAAAACCACTTTTCGCACTTGTGTTAGTGTTGAAAAACCACTTTTCGCACTTGTGTGGGTGCAGGAAACCACTTTTGCACTTGTATTAGTGTGGAAAAAACACTTTTTGCACTTGTGATAGTGTTGAAAAACCACTTTTCGCACTTGTGTTAGTGTTGAAAAACCACTTTTCGCACTTGTGTTGGTGCAGGAAACCACTTTTGCACTTGTATTAGTGTGGAAAAAACACTTTTTGCACTTGTGATAGTGTTGATAAACCACTTGTCGCACTTGTGTTAGTGTTGAAAAACCACTTTTCGCACTTGTGTTGGTGTTGAAAAACCACTTTTCGCCCTTGCGTTAGTGTTGAAAAACCACTTTTCGCACTTGTGTTAGTGTTGAAAAACCACTTTTCGCACTTGTGTTGGTGCAGGAAACCACTGTTGCACTTGTATTAGTGTGGAAAAAACACTTTTCGCACCTGTGTTAGTGTTGAAAAACCACTTTTCGCACTTGTGTTAGTGTTGAAAAACCACTTTTCGCACTTGTGTTGGTGCAGGAAACCACTTTTGCACTTGTATTAGTGTGGAAAAACCACTTTTCGCACTTGTGTTAGTGTTGAAAAACCACTTTTCGCACTTGTGTTAGTGTTGAAAAACCACTTTTCGCACTTGTGTTGGTGCAGGAAACCACTTTTGCACTTGTTTTAGTGTGGAAAAAACACTTTTTGCACTTGTGATAGTGTTGAAAAACCACTTTTGCACTTGTATTAGTGTGGAAAAACCACTTTTCGCACTTGTGTTTGTGTTGAAAAACCACTGTTCGCACTTGTGATAGTGTTGAAAAACCACTTTTTGCACTTGTGTTGGTGCAGGAAACCACTTTTGATCTTGTATTAGTGTGGAAAAACACTTTTTGCACTTGTGATATGTTGAAAAACCACTTTTCGCACTTGTGTTGGTGCAGGAAACCACTTTTGCACTTGTATTAGTGTGGAAAAACCACTTTTCGCACTTGTGTTAGTTTTGAAAAACCACTTTTCGCACTTGTGTTAGTGTTGAAAAATCACTTTTCGCACTTGTGTTGGTGCAGCAAACCACTTTTGCACTTGTATTAGTGTGGAAAAAACACTTTTTGCACTTGTGATAGTGTTGAAAAACCACTTTTCGCACTTGTGTTAGTGTTGAAAAACCACTTTTCGCACTTGTGTTGGTGCAGGAAACCACTTTTGCACTTGTATTAGTGTGGAAAAACCACTTTTCGCACTTGCGTTAGTGTTGAAAAACCACTTTTCGCACTTGTGTTAGTGTTGAAAAACCACTTTTCGCACTTGTGTTAGTGTTGAAAAACCACTTTTCGCACTTGTGTTGGTGCAGGAAACCACATTTGCACTTGTATTAGTGTGGAAAATACACTTTTCGCACTTGTGTTACTGTTGAAAAACCACTTTTCGCACTTGTGGTAGTGTTGAAAAACCACTTTTCGCACTTGTGTTAGTGTTGAAAAACCACTTTTCGCACTTGTGTTGGTGCAGGAAACCACTTTTGCACTTGTATTAGTGTGGAAAAAACACTTTTTGCACTTGTGATAGTGTTGAAAAACCACTTTTCGCACTTGTGTTAGTGTTGAAAAACCACTTTTCGCACTTGTGTTGGTGCAGGAAACCACTTTTGCACTTGTATTAGTGTGGAAAAAACACTTTTTGCACTTGTGATAGTGTTGATAAACCACTTTTCGCACTTGTGTTAGTGTTGAAAAACCACTTTTTGCACTTGTGTTGGTGCAGGAAACCACTTTTGCACTTGTATTAGTGTGGAAAAAACACTTTTCGCACTTGTGATAGTGTTGAAAAACCACTTTTCGCACTTGTGTTGGTGCAGGAAACCACTTTTGCGCTTGTATTAGTGTGGAAAAACCACTTTTCGCACTTGTGTTAGTGTTGAAAAACCACTTTTCGCACTTGTGTTAGTGTTGAAAAACCACTTTTCGCACTTGTGTTGGTGCAGGAAACCACTTTTGCACTTGTATTAGTGTGGAAAAAACACTTTTTGCACTTGTGATAGTGTTGAAAAACCACTTTTCGCACTTGTGTTAGTGTTGAAAAACCACTTTTCGCACTTGTGTTGGTGCAGGAAACCACTTTTGCACTTGTATTAGTGTGGAAAAACCACTTTTTGCACTTGTGATAGTGTTGATAAACCACTTTTCGCACTTGTGTTAGTGTTGAAAAACCACTTTTTGCACTTGTGTTGGTGCAGGAAACCACTTTTGCACTTGTATTAGTGTGGAAAAAACACTTTTCGCACTTGTGATAGTGTTGAAAAACCACTTTTCGCACTTGTGTTAGTGTTGAAAAACCACTTTTCGCACTTGTGTTAGTGTTGAAAAACCACTTTTCGCACTTGTGTTGGTGCAGGAAACCACTTTTGCACTTGTAATAGTGTGGAAAAAACACTTTTTGCACTTGTGATAGTGTTGAAAAACCACTTTTCGCACTTGTGTTAGTGTTGAAAAACCACTTTTCGCACTTGTGTTAGTGTTGAAAAACCACTTTTTGCACTTGTGTTGGTGTTGAAAAACCACTTTTCGCACTTGTGTTGGTGCAGGAAAGCACTTTTGCACTTGTATTAGTGTGGAAAAAACACTTTTCGCACCTGTGTTAGTGTTGAAAAACCACTTTTCGCACTTGTGTTAGTGTTGAAAAACCACTTTTCGCACTTGTGTTGGTGCAGGAAACCACTTTTGCACTTGTATTAGTGTGGAAAAACCACTTTTCGCACTTGTGTTAGTGTTGAAAAACCACTTTTCGCACTTGTGTTAGTGTTGAAAAACCACTTTTCGCACTTGTGTTGGTGCAGGAAACCACTTTTGCACTTGTTTTAGTGTGGAAAAAACACTTTTTGCACTTGTGATAGTGTTGAAAAACCACTTTTGCACTTGTATTAGTGTGGAAAAACCACTTTTCGCACTTGTGTTTGTGTTGAAAAACCACTGTTCGCACTTGTGATAGTGTTGAAAAACCACTTTTTGCACTTGTGTTGGTGCAGGAAACCACTTTTGATCTTGTATTAGTGTGGAAAAACACTTTTTGCACTTGTGATATGTTGAAAAACCACTTTTCGCACTTGTGTTGGTGCAGGAAACCACTTTTGCACTTGTATTAGTGTGGAAAAACCACTTTTCGCACTTGTGTTAGTTTTGAAAAACCACTTTTCGCACTTGTGTTAGTGTTGAAAAATCACTTTTCGCACTTGTGTTGGTGCAGCAAACCACTTTTGCACTTGTATTAGTGTGGAAAAAACACTTTTTGCACTTGTGATAGTGTTGAAAAACCACTTTTCGCACTTGTGTTAGTGTTGAAAAACCACTTTTCGCACTTGTGTTGGTGCAGGAAACCACTTTTGCACTTGTATTAGTGTGGAAAAACCACTTTTCGCACTTGCGTTAGTGTTGAAAAACCACTTTTCGCACTTGTGTTAGTGTTGAAAAACCACTTTTCGCACTTGTGTTAGTGTTGAAAAACCACTTTTCGCACTTGTGTTGGTGCAGGAAACCACATTTGCACTTGTATTAGTGTGGAAAATACACTTTTCGCACTTGTGTTACTGTTGAAAAACCACTTTTCGCACTTGTGGTAGTGTTGAAAAACCACTTTTCGCACTTGTGTTAGTGTTGAAAAACCACTTTTCGCACTTGTGTTGGTGCAGGAAACCACTTTTGCACTTGTATTAGTGTGGAAAAACCACTTTTGCACTTGTATTAGTGTTGAAAAACCACTTTTTGCACTTGTGTTGGTGTTGAAAAACCACTTTTCGCACTTGTGTTGGTGCAGGAAAGCACTTTTGCACTTGTATTAGTGTGGAAAAAACACTTTTCGCACCTGTGTTAGTGTTGAAAAACCACTTTTCGCACTTGTGTTAGTGTTGAAAAACCACTTTTCGCACTTGTGTTGGTGCAGGAAACCACTTTTGCACTTGTATTAGTGTGGAAAAACCACTTTTCGCACTTGTGTTAGTGTTGAAAAACCACTTTTCGCACTTGTGTTAGTGTTGAAAAACCACTTTTCGCACTTGTGTTGGTGCAGGAAACCACTTTTGCACTTGTTTTAGTGTGGAAAAAACACTTTTTGCACTTGTGATAGTGTTGAAAAACCACTTTTGCACTTGTATTAGTGTGGAAAAACCACTTTTCGCACTTGTGTTTGTGTTGAAAAACCACTGTTCGCACTTGTGATAGTGTTGAAAAACCACTTTTTGCACTTGTGTTGGTGCAGGAAACCACTTTTGATCTTGTATTAGTGTGGAAAAACACTTTTTGCACTTGTGATATGTTGAAAAACCACTTTTCGCACTTGTGTTGGTGCAGGAAACCACTTTTGCACTTGTATTAGTGTGGAAAAACCACTTTTCGCACTTGTGTTAGTTTTGAAAAACCACTTTTCGCACTTGTGTTAGTGTTGAAAAATCACTTTTCGCACTTGTGTTGGTGCAGCAAACCACTTTTGCACTTGTATTAGTGTGGAAAAAACACTTTTTGCACTTGTGATAGTGTTGAAAAACCACTTTTCGCACTTGTGTTAGTGTTGAAAAACCACTTTTCGCACTTGTGTTGGTGCAGGAAACCACTTTTGCACTTGTATTAGTGTGGAAAAACCACTTTTCGCACTTGCGTTAGTGTTGAAAAACCACTTTTCGCACTTGTGTTAGTGTTGAAAAACCACTTTTCGCACTTGTGTTAGTGTTGAAAAACCACTTTTCGCACTTGTGTTGGTGCAGGAAACCACATTTGCACTTGTATTAGTGTGGAAAATACACTTTTCGCACTTGTGTTACTGTTGAAAAACCACTTTTCGCACTTGTGGTAGTGTTGAAAAACCACTTTTCGCACTTGTGTTAGTGTTGAAAAACCACTTTTCGCACTTGTGTTGGTGCAGGAAACCACTTTTGCACTTGTATTAGTGTGGAAAAAACACTTTTTGCACTTGTGATAGTGTTGAAAAACCACTTTTCGCACTTGTGTTAGTGTTGAAAAACCACTTTTCGCACTTGTGTTGGTGCAGGAAACCACTTTTGCACTTGTATTAGTGTGGAAAAAACACTTTTTGCACTTGTGATAGTGTTGATAAACCACTTTTCGCACTTGTGTTAGTGTTGAAAAACCACTTTTTGCACTTGTGTTGGTGCAGGAAACCACTTTTGCACTTGTATTAGTGTGGAAAAAACACTTTTCGCACTTGTGATAGTGTTGAAAAACCACTTTTCGCACTTGTGTTAGTGTTGAAAAACCACTTTTCGCACTTGTGTTAGTGTTGAAAAACCACTTTTCGCACTTGTGTTAGTGTTGAAAAACCACTTTTCGCACTTGTGTTGGTGCATGAAACCAATTTTGCATTTGTATTAGTGTGGAAAAAACACTTTTCGCACCTGTGTTAGTGTTGAAAAACCACTTTTCGCACCTGTGTTAGTGTTGAAAAACCACTTTTCGCACTTGTGTTGGTGCAGGAAACCACTTTTGCACTTGTATTAGTGTGGAAAAACCACTTTTCGCACTTGTGTTAGTGTTGAAAAACCACTTTTCGCACTTGTGTTAGTGTTGAAAAACCACTTTTCGCACTTGTGTTGGTGCAGGAAACCACTTTTGCACTTGTTTTAGTGTGGAAAAAACACTTTTTGCACTTGTGATAGTGTTGAAAAACCACTTTTCGCACTTGTGTTAGTGTTGAAAAACCACTTTTCGCACTTGTGTTGGTGCAGGAAACCACTTTTGCACTTGTATTAGTGTGGAAAAACCACTTTTCGCACTTGTGTTTGTGTTGAAAAACCACTGTTCGCACTTGTGATAGTGTTGAAAAAACACTTTTTGCACTTGTGTTGGTGCAGGAAACCACTTTTGCACTTGTATTAGTGTGGAAAAAACACTTTTTGCACTTGTGATAGTGTTGAAAAACCACTTTTCGCACTTGTGTTAGTGTTGAAAAACCACTTTTCGCACTTGTGTTGGTGCAGGAAACCACTTTTGCACTTGTATTAGTGTGGAAAAACCACTTTTCGCACTTGCGTTAGTGTTGAAAAACCACTTTTCGCACTTGTGTTAGTGTTGAAAAACCACTTTTCGCACTTGTGTTAGTGTTGAAAAACCACTTTTCGCACTTGTGTTGGTGCAGGAAACCACTTTTGCACTTGTATTACTGTGGAAAATACACTTTTCGCACTTGTGTTAGTGTTGAAAAACCACTTTTCGCACTTGTGGTAGTGTTGAAAAACCACTTTTCGCACTTGTTTTAGTGTTGAAAAACCACTTTTCGCACTTGTGTTAGTGTTGAAAAACCACTTTTCGCACTTGTGTTGGTGCAGGAAACCACTTTTGCACTTGTATTAGTGTGGAAAAAACACTTTTTGCACTTGTGATAGTGTTGAAAAACCACTTTTCGCACTTGTGTTAGTGTTGAAAAACCACTTTTCGCACTTGTGTTGGTGCAGGAAACCACTTTTGCACTTGTATTAGTGTGGAAAAAACACTTTTTGCACTTGTGTTAGTGTGGAAAAACCACTTTTTGCAATTGTGTTAGTGTTGAAAAACCACTTTTCGCACTTGTGTTGGTGCAGGAAACCACTTTTGCACTTGTATTAGTGTGGAAAAACCACTTTTCGCACTTGTGATAGTGTTGAAAAACCACTTTTCGCACTTGTGTTAGTGTTGAAAAACCACTTTTCGCACTTGTGTTGGTGCAGGAAACCACTTTTGCACTTGTATTAGTGTGGAAAAAACACTTTTTGCACCTGTGATAGTGTTGAAAAACCACTTTTCGCACTTGTGTTAGTGTTGAAAAACCACTTTTCGCACTTGTGTTGGTGCAGGAAACCACTTTTGCACTTGTATTAGTGTGGAAAAACCACTTTTTGCACTTGTGTTAGTGTTGAAAAACCACTTTTCGCACTTGTGTTAGTGTTGAAAAACCACTTTTCGCACTTGTGTTGGTGCAGGAAACCACTTTTGCACTTGTATTAGTGTGGAAAAAACACTTTTTGCACTTGTGATAGTGTTGAAAAACCACTTTTCGCACTTGTGTTAGTGTTGAAAAACCACTTTTCGCACTTGTGTTGGTGTTGAAAAACCACTTTTTGCACTTGTGTTGGTGTTGAAAAACCACTTTTCGCACTTGTGTTGGTGCAGGAAACCACTTTTGCACTTGTATTAGTGTGGAAAAACCACTTTTCGCACTTGTGTTAGTGTTGAAAAACCACTTTTCGCACTTGTGTTGGTGCAGGAAACCACTTTTGCACTTATATTAGTGTGGAAAAAACACTTTTCGCACTTGTGATAGTGTTGAAAAACCACTTTTCGCACTTGTGTTAGTGTTGAAAAACCACTTTTCGCACTTGTGTTAGTGTTGAAAAACCACTTTTCGCACTTGTGTTGGTGCATGAAACCAATTTTGCATTTGTATTAGTGTGGAAAAAACACTTTTCGCACCTGTGTTAGTGTTGAAAAACCACTTTTCGCACTTGTGTTAGTGTTGAAAAACCACTTTTCGCACTTGTGTTGGTGCAGGAAACCACTTTTGCACTTGTATTAGTGTGGAAAAACCACTTTTCGCACTTGTGTTAGTGTTGAAAAACCACTTTTCGCACTTGTGTTAGTGTTGAAAAACCACTTTTCGCACTTGTGTTGGTGCAGGAAACCACTTTTGCACTTGTTTTAGTGTGGAAAAAACACTTTTTGCACTTGTGATAGTGTTGAAAAACCACTTTTGCACTTGTATTAGTGTGGAAAAACCACTTTTCGCACTTGTGTTTGTGTTGAAAAACCACTGTTCGCACTTGTGATAGTGTTGAAAAACCACTTTTTGCACTTGTGTTGGTGCAGGAAACCACTTTTGAACTTGTATTAGTGTGGAAAAAACACTTTTTGCACTTGTGATAGTGTTGAAAAACCACTTTTCGCACTTGTGTTGGTGCAGGAAACCACTTTTGCACTTGTATTAGTGTGGAAAAACCACTTTTCGCACTTGTGTTAGTTTTGAAAAACCACTTTTCGCACTTGTGTTAGTGTTGAAAAATCACTTTTCGCACTTGTGTTGGTGCAGCAAACCACTTTTGCACTTGTATTAGTGTGGAAAAAACACTTTTTGCACTTGTGATAGTGTTGAAAAACCACTTTTCGCACTTGTGTTAGTGTTGAAAAACCACTTTTCGCACTTGTGTTGGTGCAGGAAACCACTTTTGCACTTGTATTAGTGTGGAAAAACCACTTTTCGCACTTGCGTTAGTGTTGAAAAACCACTTTTCGCACTTGTGTTAGTGTTGAAAAACCACTTTTCGCACTTGTGTTAGTGTTGAAAAACCACTTTTCGCACTTGTGTTGGTGCAGGAAACCACTTTTGCACTTGTATTAGTGTGGAAAATACACTTTTCGCACTTGTGTTACTGTTGAAAAACCACTTTTCGCACTTGTGGTAGTGTTGAAAAACCACTTTTCGCACTTGTGTTAGTGTTGAAAAACCACTTTTCGCACTTGTGTTGGTGCAGGAAACCACTTTTGCACTTGTATTAGTGTGGAAAAAACACTTTTTGCACTTGTGATAGTGTTGAAAAACCACTTTTCGCACTTGTGTTAGTGTTGAAAAACCACTTTTCGCACTTGTGTTGGTGCAGGAAACCACTTTTGCACTTGTATTAGTGTGGAAAAACCACTTTTCGCACTTGCGTTAGTGTTGAAAAACCACTTTTCGCACTTGTGTTAGTGTTGAAAAACCACTTTTCGCACTTGTGTTAGTGTTGAAAAACCACTTTTCGCACTTGTGTTGGTGCAGGAAACCACTTTTGCACTTGTATTAGTGTGGAAAATACACTTTTCGCACTTGTGTTACTGTTGAAAAACCACTTTTCGCACTTGTGGTAGTGTTGAAAAACCACTTTTCGCACTTGTGTTAGTGTTGAAAAACCACTTTTCGCACTTGTGTTGGTGCAGGAAACCACTTTTGCACTTGTATTAGTGTGGAAAAAACACTTTTTGCACTTGTGATAGTGTTGAAAAACCACTTTTCGCACTTGTGTTAGTGTTGAAAAACCACTTTTCGCACTTGTGTTGGTGCAGGAAACCACTTTTGCACTTGTATTAGTGTGGAAAAAACACTTTTTGCACTTGTGATAGTGTTGATAAACCACTTTTCGCACTTGTGTTAGTGTTGAAAAACCACTTTTTGCACTTGTGTTGGTGCAGGAAACCACTTTTGCACTTGTATTAGTGTGGAAAAAACACTTTTCGCACTTTTGATAGTGTTGAAAACCACTTTTCGCACTTGTGTTAGTGTTGAAAAACCACTTTTCGCACTTGTGTTAGTGTTGAAAAACCACTTTTCGCACTTGTGTTGGTGAATGAAACCAATTTTGCATTTGTATTAGTGTGGAAAAAACACTTTTCGCACCTGTGTTAGTGTTGAAAAACCACTTTTCGCACCTGTGTTAGTGTTGAAAAACCACTTTTCGCACTTGTGTTAGTGCAGGAAACCACTTTTGCATTTGTATTAGTGTGGAAAAACCACTTTTCGCACTTGTGTTAGTGGTGAAAAACCACTTTTCGCACTTGTGTTAGTGTTGAAAAACCACTTTTCGCACTTGTGTTGGTGCAGGAAACCACTTTTGCACTTGTATTAGTGTGGAAAAAACACTTTTTGCACTTGTGATAGTGTTGAAAAACCACTTTTCGCACTTGTGTTAGTGTTGAAAAACCACTTTTCGCACTTGTGTTGGTGCAGGCAACCACTTTTGCACTTGTATTAGTGTGGAAAACCCACTTTTCGCACTTGTGTTAGTGTTGAAAAACCACTTTTTGCACTTGTGTTAGTGTTGAAAAACCACTTTTCGCACTTGTGTTGGTGCAGGAAACCACTTTTGCACTTGTATTAGTGTGGAAAAAACACTTTTTGCACAAGTGATAGTGTTCATAAACCACTTTTCGCACTTGTGTTAGTGTTGAAAAACCACTTTTCGCACTTGTGTTGGTGCAGGAAACCACTTTTGCACTTGTAATAGTGTGGAAAAACCACTTTTCGCACTTGTGTTAGTGTTGAAAAACCACTTTTCGCACTTGTGTTAGTGTTGAAAAACCACTTTTCGCACTTGTGTTAGTGTTGAAAAACCACTTTTCGCACTTGTGTTGGTGCAGGAAACCACTTTTCCACTTGTATTAGTGTGGAAAAAACACTTTTTGCACTTGTGATAATGTTGAAAAACCACTTTTCGCACTTGTGTTAGTGTTGAAAAACCACTTTTCGCACATGTGTTGGTGCAGGAAACCACTTTTGTACTTGTATTAGTGTGGAAAAACCACTTTTCGCACTTGTGTTAGTGTTGAAAACCCACTTTTCGCACTTGTGTTAGTGTTGAAAAACCACTTTTCGCACTTGTGTTGGTGCAGGAAACCACTTTTGCACTTGTGATAGTGTTGAAAAACCACTTTTTGCACTTGTGATAGTGTTGAAAAACCACTATTCGCACTTGTGTTAGTGTTGAAAAACCACTTTTCGCACTTGTGTTGGTGCAGGAAACCACTTTTGCACTTGTATTAGTGTGGAAAAAACACTTTTTGCACTTGTGTTAGTGTTGAAAAACCACTTTTCGCACTTGTGTTAGTGTTGAAAAACCACTTTTCGCACTTGTGTTAGTGTTGAAAAACCACTTTTCGCACTTGTGTTGGTGCAGGAAACCACATTTGCACTTGTATTAGTGTGGAAAAAACACTTTTCGCACTTGTGTTAGTGTTGAAAACCACTTTCGCACTTGTGTTAGTGTTGAAAAACCACTTTTCGCACTTGTGTTGGTGCAGGAAACCACTTTTGCACTTGTATTAGTGTGGAAAATACACTTTTCGCACTTGTGTTACTGTTGAAAAACCACTTTTCGCACTTGTGGTAGTGTTGAAAAACCACTTTTCGCACTTGTGTTAGTGTTGAAAAACCACTTTTCGCACTTGTGTTAGTGTTGAAAAACCACTTTTGCACTTGTATTAGTGTGGAAAAACCACTTTTCGCACTTGCGTTAGTGTTGAAAAACCACTTTTCGCACTTGTGTTAGTGTTGAAAAACCACTTTTCGCACTTGTGTTAGTGTTGAAAAACCACTTTTCGCACTTGTGTTGGTGCAGGAAACCACTTTTGCACTTGTATTAGTGTGGAAAATACACTTTTCGCACTTGTGTTACTGTTGAAAAACCACTTTTCGCACTTGTGGTAGTGTTGAAAAACCACTTTTCGCACTTGTGTTAGTGTTGAAAAACCACTTTTCGCACTTGTGTTGGTGCAGGAAACCACTTTTGCACTTGTATTAGTGTGGAAAAAACACTTTTTGCACTTGTGATAGTGTTGAAAAACCACTTTTCGCACTTGTGTTAGTGTTGAAAAACCACTTTTCGCACTTGTGTTGGTGCAGGAAACCACTTTTGCACTTGTATTAGTGTGGAAAAACCACTTTTCGCACTTGCGTTAGTGTTGAAAAACCACTTTTCGCACTTGTGTTAGTGTTGAAAAACCACTTTTCGCACTTGTGTTAGTGTTGAAAAACCACTTTTCGCACTTGTGTTGGTGCAGGAAACCACTTTTGCACTTGTATTAGTGTGGAAAATACACTTTTCGCACTTGTGTTACTGTTGAAAAACCACTTTTCGCACTTGTGGTAGTGTTGAAAAACCACTTTTCGCACTTGTGTTAGTGTTGAAAAACCACTTTTCGCACTTGTGTTGGTGCAGGAAACCACTTTTGCACTTGTATTAGTGTGGAAAAAACACTTTTTGCACTTGTGATAGTGTTGATAAACCACTTTTCGCACTTGTGTTAGTGTTGAAAAACCACTTTTCGCACTTGTGTTGGTGCAGGAAACCACTTTTGCACTTGTATTAGTGTGGAAAATACACTTTTCGCACTTGTATTAGTGTGGAAAAAACACTTTTTGCACTTGTGATAGTGTTGAAAAACCACTTTTCGCACTTGTGTTAGTGTGGAAAAACCACTTTTCGCACTTGTGTTAGTGTTGAAAAACCACTTTTTGCACTTGTGTTAGTGTTGAAAAACCACTTTTCGCACTTGTGTTGGTGCAGGAAACCACTTTTGCACTTGTATTAGTGTGGAAAAAACACTTTTTGCACTTGTGATAGTGTTGAAAAACCACTTTTCGCACTTGTGTTGGTGCAGGAAACCACTTTTGCACTTGTAATAGTGTGGAAAAACCACTTTTTGCACTTGTGTTAGTTTTGAAAAACCACTTTTCGCACTTGTGTTAGTGTTGAAAAACCACTTTTCGCACTTGTGTGGGTGCAGGAAACCACTTTTGCACTTGTATTAGTGTGGAAAAAACACTTTTTGCACTTGTGATAGTGTTGAAAAACCACTTTTCGCACTTGTGTTAGTGTTGAAAAACCACTTTTCGCACTTGTGTTGGTGCAGGAAACCACTTTTGCACTTGTATTAGTGTGGAAAAAACACTTTTTGCACTTGTGATAGTGTTGATAAACCACTTGTCGCACTTGTGTTAGTGTTGAAAAACCACTTTTCGCACTTGTGTTGGTGTTGAAAAACCACTTTTCGCCCTTGCGTTAGTGTTGAAAAACCACTTTTCGCACTTGTGTTAGTGTTGAAAAACCACTTTTCGCACTTGTGTTGGTGCAGGAAACCACTGTTGCACTTGTATTAGTGTGGAAAAACCACTTTTCGCACTTGTGTTAGTGTTGAAAAACCACTTTTCGCACTTGTGTTAGTGTTGAAAAACCACTTTTCGCACTTGTGTTGGTGCAGGAAACCACTTTTGCACTTGTATTAGTGTGGAAAAAACACTTTTTGCACTTGTGATAGTGTTGAAAAACCAATTTTTGCACTTGTGATAGTGTTGAAAAACCACTTTTCGCACTTGTGTTGGTGCAGGAAACCACTTTTGCACTTGTATTAGTGTGGAAAAACCACTTTTCGCACTTGTGTTAGTGTTGAAAAACCACTTTTTGCACTTGTGTTGGTGTTGAAAAACCACTTTTCGCACTTGTGTTAGTGTTGAAAAACCACTTTTCGCACTTGTGTTAGTGTTGAAAAACCACTTTTCGCACTTGTGTTGGTGCAGGAAACCACTTTTGCACTTGTATTAGTGTGGAAAAACCACTTTTCGCACTTGTGTTAGTGTTGAAAAACCACTTTTTGCACTTATGTTGTTGTTGAAAAACCACTTTTCGCACTTGTGTTGGTGCAGGAAACCACTTTTGCACTTGTATTAGTGTGGAAAAAACACTTTTTGCACTTGTGATAGTGTTGAAAAACCACTTTTTGCACTTGTGTTAGTGTTGAAAAACCACTTTTCGCACTTGTGTTGGTGCAGGAAACCACTTTTGCACTTGTAATAGTGTGGAAAAAACACTTTTTGCCCTTGTGATAGTGTTGAAAAACTACTTTTCGCACTTGTGTTAGTGTTGAAAAACCACTTTTCGCACTTGTGTTGGTGCAGGTAACCACTTTTGCACTTGTATTATTGTGGAAAAACCACTTTTCGCACTTGTGATAGTGTTGAAAAACCACTTTTCGCACTTGTGTTGGTGCAGGAAACCACTTTTGCACTTGTATAAGTGTGGAAAAAACACTTTTTGCACCTGTGATAGTGTTGAAAAACCACTTTTCGCACTTGTGTTAGTGTTGAAAAACCACTTTTTGCACTTGTGTTGGTGCAGGAAACCACGTTTGCACTTGTATTAGTGTGGAAAAACCACTTTTCGCACTTGTGTTAGTGTTGAAAAACCACTTTTGCACTTGTGTTAGTGTTGAAAAACCACTTTTCGCACTTGTGTTGGTGCAGGAAACCACTTTTGCACTTGTATTAGTGTGGAAAAAACACTTTTTGCACTTGTGATAGTGTTGAAAAACCACTTTTCGCATTTGTGTTAGTGTTGAAAAACCACTTTTCGCACATGTGTTGGTGCAGGAAACCACTTTTGCACTTGTATTAGTGTGGAAAAACCACTTTTCGCACTTGTGTTAGTGTGGAAAAACCACTTTTCGCACTTGTGTTAGTGTTGAAAAACCACTTTTCGCACTTGTGTTAGTGTTGAAAAACCACTT
Organism: Myxine glutinosa; assembly: GCF_964187855.1. NCBI lineage: Eukaryota > Metazoa > Chordata > Myxini > Myxiniformes > Myxinidae > Myxine > Myxine glutinosa. Next base: position 28,539 of record NW_027619656.1, read on the forward strand.
TTTGCACTTGTGTTAGTGTTGAAAAACCACTTTTCGCACTTGTGTTGGTGCAGGAAACCACTTTTGCACTTGTAATAGTGTGGAAAAAACACTTTTTGCCCTTGTGATAGTGTTGAAAAACTACTTTTCGCACTTGTGTTAGTGTTGAAAAACCACTTTTCGCACTTGTGTTGGTGCAGGTAACCACTTTTGCACTTGTATTATTGTGGAAAAACCACTTTTCGCACTTGTGATAGTGTTGAAAAACCACTTTTCGCACTTGTGTTGGTGCAGGAAACCACTTTTGCACTTGTATAAGTGTGGAAAAAACACTTTTTGCACCTGTGATAGTGTTGAAAAACCACTTTTCGCACTTGTGTTAGTGTTGAAAAACCACTTTTTGCACTTGTGTTGGTGCAGGAAACCACGTTTGCACTTGTATTAGTGTGGAAAAACCACTTTTCGCACTTGTGTTAGTGTTGAAAAACCACTTTTTGCACTTGTGTTAGTGTTGAAAAACCACTTTTCGCACTTGTGTTGGTGCAGGAAACCACTTTTGCACTTGTATTAGTGTGGAAAAAACACTTTTTGCACTTGTGATAGTGTTGAAAAACCACTTTTCGCACTTGTGTTGGTGCAGGAAACCACTTTTGCACTTGTAATAGTGTGGAAAAACCACTTTTTGCACTTGTGTTAGTTTTGAAAAACCACTTTTCGCACTTGTGTTAGTGTTGAAAAACCACTTTTCGCACTTGTGTGGGTGCAGGAAACCACTTTTGCACTTGTATTAGTGTGGAAAAAACACTTTTTGCACTTGTGATAGTGTTGAAAAACCACTTTTCGCACTTGTGTTAGTGTTGAAAAACCACTTTTCGCACTTGTGTTGGTGCAGGAAACCACTTTTGCACTTGTATTAGTGTGGAAAAAACACTTTTTGCACTTGTGATAGTGTTGAAAAACCACTTTTTGCACTTGTGTTGGTGCAGGAAACCACTTTTGCACTTGTATAAGTGTGGAAAAAACACTTTTTGCACCTGTGATAGTGTTGAAAAACCACTTTTCGCACTTGTGTTAGTGTTGAAAAACCACTTTTTGCACTTGTGTTGGTGCAGGAAACCACGTTTGCACTTGTATTAGTGTGGAAAAACCACTTTTCGCACTTGTGTTAGTGTTGAAAAACCACTTTTTGCACTTGTGTTAGTGTTGAAAAACCACTTTTCGCACTTGTGTTGGTGCAGGAAACCACTTTTGCACTTGTATTAGTGTGGAAAAAACACTTTTTGCACTTGTGATAGTGTTGAAAAACCACTTTTCGCACTTGTGTTAGTGTTGAAAAACCACTTTTTGCACTTGTGTGGGTGCAGGAAACCACTTTTGCACTTGTATTAGTGTGGAAAAAACACTTTTTGCACTTGTGATAGTGTTGAAAAACCACTTTTCGCACTTGTGTTGGTGCAGGTAACCACTTTTGCACTTGTATAATTGTGGAAAAACCACTTTTCGCACTTGTGATAGTGTTGAAAAACCACTTTTCGCACTTGTGTTGGTGCAGGAAACCACTTTTGCACTTGTATAAGTGTGGAAAAAACACTTTTTGCACCTGTGATAGTGTTGAAAAACCACTTTTCGCACTTGTGTTAGTGTTGAAAAACCACTTTTTGCACTTGTGTTGGTGCAGGAAACCACGTTTGCACTTGTATTAGTGTGGAAAAACCACTTTTCGCACTTGTGTTAGTGTTGAAAAACCACTTTTTGCACTTGTGTTAGTGTTGAAAAACCACTTTTCGCACTTGTGTTGGTGCAGGCAACCACTTTTGCACTTGTATTAGTGTGGAAAAAACACTTTTTGCACTTGTGATAGTGTTGAAAAACCACTTTTCGCACTTGTGTTGGTGCAGGAAACCACTTTTGCACTTGTAATAGTGTGGAAAAACAACTTTTTGCACTTGTGTTAGTTTTGAAAAACCACTTTTCGCACTTGTGTTAGTGTTGAAAAACCACTTTTCGCACTTGTGTGGGTGCAGGAAACCACTTTTGCACTTGTATTAGTGTGGAAAAAACACTTTTTGCACTTGTGATAGTGTTGAAAAACCACTTTTCGCACTTGTGTGGGTGCAGGAAACCACTTTTGCACTTGTATTAGTGTGGAAAAAACACTTTTTGCACTTGTGATAGTGTTGAAAAACCACTTTTTGCACTTGTGTTAGTGTTGAAAAACCACTTTTCGCACTTGTGTTGGTGCAGGAAACCACTTTTGCACTTGTAATAGTGTGGAAAAAACACTTTTTGCCCTTGTGATAGTGTTGAAAAACTACTTTTCGCACTTGTGTTAGTGTTGAAAAACCACTTTTCGCACTTGTGTTGGTGCAGGTAACCACTTTTGCACTTGTATTATTGTGGAAAAACCACTTTTCGCACTTGTGATAGTGTTGAAAAACCACTTTTCGCACTTGTGTTGGTGCAGGAAACCACTTTTGCACTTGTATAAGTGTGGAAAAAACACTTTTTGCACCTGTGATAGTGTTGAAAAACCACTTTTCGCACTTGTGTTAGTGTTGAAAAACCACTTTTTGCACTTGTGTTGGTGCAGGAAACCACGTTTGCACTTGTATTCGTGTGGAAAAACCACTTTTCGCACTTGTGTTAGTGTTGAAAAACCACTTTTTGCACTTGTGTTAGTGTTGAAAAACCACTTTTCGCACTTGTGTTGGTGCAGGAAACCACTTTTGCACTTGTATTAGTGTGGAAAAAACACTTTTTGCACTTGTGATAGTGTTGAAAAACCACTTTTCGCACTTGTGTTGGTGCAGGAAACCACTTTTGCACTTGTAATAGTGTGGAAAAACCACTTTTTGCACTTGTGTTAGTTTTGAAAAACCACTTTTCGCACTTGTGTTAGTGTTGAAAAACCACTTTTCGCACTTGTGTGGGTGCAGGAAACCACTTTTGCACTTGTATTAGTGTGGAAAAAACACTTTTTGCACTTGTGATAGTGTTGAAAAACCACTTTTCGCACTTGTGTGGGTGCAGGAAACCACTTTTGCACTTGTATTAGTGTGGAAAAAACACTTTTTGCACTTGTGATAGTGTTGAAAAACCACTTTTCGCAATTGTGTTGGTGCAGGAAACCACTTTTGCACTTGTAATAGTGTGGAAAAACCACTTTTTGCACTTGTGTTAGTTTTGAAAAACCACTTTTCGCACTTGTGTTAGTGTTGAAAAACCACTTTTCGCACTTGTGTTGGTGCAGGAAACCACTTTTGCACTTGTAATAGTGTGGAAAAACCACTTTTTGCACTTGTGTTAGTTTTGAAAAACCACTTTTCGCACTTGTGTTAGTGTTGAAAAACCACTTTTCGCACTTGTGTTAGTGTTGAAAAACCACTTTTTGCACTTGTGTTGGTGCAGGAAACCACGTTTGCACTTGTATTAGTGTGGAAAAACCACTTTTCGCACTTGTGTTAGTGTTGAAAAACCACTTTTTGCACTTGTGTTGGTGCAGGAAACCACTTTTGCACTTGTATAAGTGTGGAAAAAACACTTTTTGCACCTGTGATAGTGTTGAAAAACCACTTTTCGCACTTGTGTTAGTGTTGAAAAACCACTTTTTGCACTTGTGTTGGTGCAGGAAACCACGTTTGCACTTGTATTAGTGTGGAAAAACCACTTTTCGCACTTGTGTTAGTGTTGAAAAACCACTTTTTGCACTTGTGTTAGTGTTGAAAAACCACTTTTCGCACTTGTGTTGGTGCAGGAAACCACTTTTGCACTTGTATTAGTGTGGAAAAAACACTTTTTGCACTTGTGATAGTGTTGAAAAACCACTTTTCGCATTTGTGTTAGTGTTGAAAAACCACTTTTCGCACATGTGTTGGTGCAGGAAACCACTTTTGCACTTGTATTAGTGTGGAAAAAACCACTTTTCGCACTTGTGTTAGTGTGGAAAAACCACTTTTCGCACTTGTGTTAGTGTTGAAAAACCACTTTTCGCACTTGTGTTAGTGTTGAAAAACCACTTTTTGCACTTGTGTTAGTGTTGAAAAACCACTTTTCGCACTTGTGTTGGTGCAGGAAACCACTTTTGCACTTGTAATAGTGTGGAAAAAACACTTTTTGCCTTGTGATAGTGTTGAAAAACTACTTTTCGCACTTGTGTTAGTGTTGAAAAACCACTTTTCGCACTTGTGTTGGTGCAGGTAACCACTTTTGCACTTGTATTATTGTGGAAAAACCACTTTTCGCACTTGTGATAGTGTTGAAAAACCACTTTTCGCACTTGTGTTGGTGCAGGAAACCACTTTTGCACTTTTATAAGTGTGGAAAAAACACTTTTTGCACCTGTGATAGTGTTGAAAAACCACTTTTCGCACTTGTGTTAGTGTTGAAAAACCACTTTTTGCACTTGTGTTGGTGCAGGAAACCACGTTTGCACTTGTATTAGTGTGGAAAAACCACTTTTCGCACTTGTGTTAGTGTTGAAAAACCACTTTTTGCACTTGTGTTAGTGTTGAAAAACCACTTTTCGCACTTGTGTTGGTGCAGGAAACCACTTTTGCACTTGTATTAGTGTGGAAAAAACACTTTTTGCACTTGTGATAGTGTTGAAAAACCACTTTTCGCACTTGTGTTGGTGCAGGAAACCACTTTTGCACTTGTAATAGTGTGGAAAAACCACTTTTTGCACTTGTGTTAGTTTTGAAAAACCACTTTTCGCACTTGTGTTAGTGTTGAAAAACCACTTTTCGCACTTGTGTGGGTGCAGGAAACCACTTTTGCACTTGTATTAGTGTGGAAAAAACACTTTTTGCACTTGTGATAGTGTTGAAAAACCACTTTTCGCACTTGTGTTAGTGTTGAAAAACCACTTTTCGCACTTGTGTTGGTGCAGGAAACCACTTTTGCACTTGTATTAGTGTGGAAAAAACACTTTTTGCACTTGTGATAGTGTTGATAAACCACTTGTCGCACTTGTGTTAGTGTTGAAAAACCACTTTTCGCACTTGTGTTGGTGTTGAAAAACCACTTTTCGCCCTTGCGTTAGTGTTGAAAAACCACTTTTCGCACTTGTGTTAGTGTTGAAAAACCACTTTTCGCACTTGTGTTGGTGCAGGAAACCACTTTTGCACTTGTATTAGTGTGGAAAAAACACTTTTTGCACTTGTGATAGTGTTGAAAAACCAATTTTTGCACTTGTGATAGTGTTGAAAAACCACTTTTCGCACTTGTGTTGGTGCAGGAAACCACTTTTGCACTTGTATTAGTGTGGAAAAACCACTTTTCGCACTTGTGTTAGTGTTGAAAAACCACTTTTTGCAGTTGTGTTGGTGTTGAAAAACCACTTTTCGCACTTGTGTTAGTGTTGAAAAACCACTTTTCGCACTTGTGTTAGTGTTGAAAAACCACTTTTCGCACTTGTGTTGGTGCAGGAAACCACTTTTGCACTTGTATTAGTGTGGAAAAACCACTTTTCGCACTTGTGTTAGTGTTGAAAAACCACTTTTTGCACTTATGTTGTTGTTGAAAAACCACTTTTCGCACTTGTGTTGGTGCAGGAAACCACTTTTGCACTTGTATTAGTGTGGAAAAAACACTTTTTGCACTTGTGATAGTGTTGAAAACCACTTTTTGCACTTGTGTTAGTGTTGAAAAACCACTTTTCGCACTTGTGTTGGTGCAGGAAACCACTTTTGCACTTGTAATAGTGTGGAAAAAATACTTTTTGCCCTTGTGATAGTGTTGAAAAACTACTTTTCGCACTTGTGTTAGTGTTGAAAAACCACTTTTCGCACTTGTGTTGGTGCAGGTAACCACTTTTGCACTTGTATTATTGTGGAAAAACCACTTTTCGCACTTGTGATAGTGTTGAAAAACCACTTTTCGCACTTGTGTTGGTGCAGGAAACCACTTTTGCACTTGTATAAGTGTGGAAAAAACACTTTTTGCACCTGTGATAGTGTTGAAAAACCACTTTTCGCACTTGTGTTAGTGTTGAAAAACCACTTTTCGCACTTGTGTTGGTGCAGGAAACCACTTTTGCACTTGTATTAGTGTGGAAAAAAACACTTTTTGCACTTGTGATAGTGTTGAAAAACCACTTTTCGCACTTGTGATAGTGTTGAAAAACCACTTTTCGCACTTGTGTTGGTGCAGGAAACCACTTTTGCACTTGTAATAGTGTGGAAAAACCACTTTTTGCACTTGTGTTAGTTTTGAAAAACCACTTTTCGCACTTGTGTTAGTGTTGAAAAACCACTTTTCGCACTTGTGTTAGTGTTGAAAAACCACTTTTTGCACTTGTGTTGGTGCAGGAAACCACGTTTGCACTTGTATTAGTGTGGAAAAACCACTTTTCGCACTTGTGTTAGTGTTGAAAAACCACTTTTTGCACTTGTGTTGGTGCAGGAAACCACTTTTGCACTTGTATAAGTGTGGAAAAAACACTTTTTGCACCTGTGATAGTGTTGAAAAACCACTTTTCGCACTTGTGTTAGTGTTGAAAAACCACTTTTTGCACTTGTGTTGGTGCAGGAAAC
>NW_027619657.1:0-35043 GCF_964187855.1 Myxine glutinosa
CGAGAGAGAGAGAGAGAGGTGAGAGGAGTTTTCGAGAGAGAGAGAGAGAGAGAGAGAGAGAGAGGTGAGAGGAGTTTTCGAGAGAGAGAGAGAGAGAGAGAGAGAGGTGAGAGGAGTTTTCGAGAGAGAGAGAGAGAGGTGAGAGGAGTTTTCGAGAGAGAGAGAGAGGTGAGAGGAGTTTTCGAGAGAGAGAGAGAGAGAGAGAGAGAGAGAGGTGAGAGGAGTTTTCGAGAGAGAGAGAGAGGTGAGAGGAGTTTTCGAGAGAGAGAGAGGTGAGAGGAGTTTTCGAGAGAGAGAGAGAGAGAGAGAGAGAGAGAGAGAGGTGGGAGTGAGGGAGTGAGGGAGTGAGAGAGTGAGGGAGTGAGGGAGTGAGAGTGAGAGTGAGAGTGAGAGTGAGAGTGAGAGTGAGAGAGAGAGAGAGAGAGAGAGAGAGAGAGAGAGAGAGAGAGAGAGATAAAGAAATTGAGTTTTAGAAGCACTAAACTTAACCTGATTACATTTGACCCCCCTGGGAAATCTTCTCCAAATCCGAATTTAAAGAAGAGGCTGTGATCAAATGAGATGTAGATCGAGTGAGGGCAGATGGGAAAAACATGGAGAAATGTAATGTCGAGTCATCAGCATACGAGTGCATTTGGTTATTTGTAGAAGAAAGGTCATTGATAAAAAGAAGGAAGAGTGTTGGAGACAGGACAGAACCCTGAGGGACACAGCTGTTGATAGAGGAGGGAGATGTTGAACCATCAATAACTCGATGGTATTTATAGAATACTTACCCTGTGCAGTTAACTTGTTGCGAGCCAACTCGTCTGTTTTTGAACATTTTTTTTTCTTTGATCCAATATGGCTGCCAGACCACGTGAGCGATGACATCATAAATTGATATTCTCTAATATAATTGTTGCATAGATCACGCTCAATACATTTCAAACTGATCAGACTAAGCGTTTTCCCTGTCGAATTATGACGTCATGAATATGGCACCAATGACGTCATCGTTAACAACACCTATTCCCCATATGAAGTTCTTTACAACGAGCCAAGTTTCTATTTTTCCCATGCAGCGGTTTTGGAGAAATAGAAATGCAACATTTTTCGTTTTTTCCAAGATGGCGCCTGTACCACAAGACAGATGACGTCATGATTATCATTAAAATATTCGAAAGGACGAGGCACTCCTATGGTGAAAATTTCGTGTCCATCAGACCAACAGTTGCTGAAATTTTTAAAACTAGGGCATGCCCGTACTATATATATGCCCGTACTATATATCTATCTAAAATTATATCCCCCCCCCTCTATTTACATGAAATGGTTTGGTCCATTCGCAACGCCAAAGCGAACGGCGAACGGCTTGCGAGTACAGTGACAATCCCCCCCCCCTCTATTTACATGAAATGGTTTCGTCCATTCGCAACGACCACAGAACCCCCCCCTCTATTTACATGGAATGGTTTGGTCCATTCGCAACGCCGGCACACGCGATCGTTCGCTGCTCTCTGATTGGTTGAATCGTTTTTTGTACATAGCTCGGTAAGTAATTGTCCGATTAATATGAAACCTTGAAAAGGCACATCCTCGGGTCCCCAGCAATATACCTGGCAAGTTAAAAGTATATCGGACCCGTGGTTGTCGAGAAACAGCGGTCACAGACAGACAAACGTACAAACGTACAAACGTACAGAGATTACTGGAATTATAGATAGATAATGATCGGATGGATGTGTTGTATTTGTCGAATTATGACGTCATAACGAATGCACCGGTGACATCATCATTAACATATCGTATTCCCCATGGGGAGTCGGTGACAATGAGCCAGGTCTCAATTTTTTTCCATGGAGTGGTTTCAGAGACGTAGAGGTGTGAACTTTTTCCAAGATGGCGCCTGTATCACGTGACCTATGACGTCATAATAATCATTAAAATATTCTCCAAGCGCCATATTCGAAAATTTAGTGTCAATCGGACCAAGAATTGCAGAGAAAAAAATTCATACTGTCCGAATCAAGTGTTGTACTTGGCGAATTATGATGTCATAATTAAATTGATCTCTCTGACTCTCTTGAAAATCCTCTCTATCTCTTTGTTGATGACTCCACTCTCTGCCGCTCCATTCCTCATCCCTCAGATCGGCAGTCTGCAGCCTCCTCACTCTCTGCAGACCTGGACAAAATCACAGACTGGGCAAACAAGTGGAACATGTCTTTCAATCCTGACAAATCTCACACCCTCACTATGTCTCTCCGAAAAGACCGACTGGACAACCCTCCCATCCACTTTCTGAATAATCCTCTCAAAGAAGTTCTGTCGCTCAAGCTTTTGGGTCTCACTATCTGCCATGATCTTTCCTGGGAAAACCACATTTCCAAGCTGGCCTCCAAAGCCAGTCGCCGACTGGGCATCCTCCGTCATGCGAAGTCCTTCCTTGGCACACCTGAGCTCCTCACCACATACAAGGCTTTCATCCGCAGCTCAATGGAGTACTGCTCTCCCCTCTGGGCTGGTGCTCCTGCCTCACACCTAGCTTGCCTTCGCGCTGTTGAAACCAAAGCGTTCAAAATCATTGGAATCTCCCGCGATGAAGCTAACTCCGAGGGCCTTTCACTTACTCAGCGCAGGCAGGTTGGTGGTCTTTCCGTCTTCTACCGACTCCTCTCCGGCCTTGCTCCCCCAGCTCTCTCTCTGGGCTCTGTCCCCCAAATATTCCTGCAGGTCGCACAAGATCTGCCTGCAACCCTCTTAGGCCAGATTTTTTAAAAAAGAGTTGGTGATCGTCCTTTTTTCTCAAAAGTTCGGGTAGGGAGGGAGTTTTTTTTTTTTTTTTTTTCCCTACTTTCCATTGAGTTTTATTGACATGGAAAAATATGAAATAAAGACTCCTTTCTCCTCAAAATGATTTTATTTCTTCATTCATCTCACAGATTTACAAACATTGCCCAAATCTCTATGAAACACAGTGTTTGTGTGATTTTGGATGATGTTGAATGTCCTAGCTGAGCTTGGTAGTGAAAGGGCAAGACACCTGTACATGTATATCCACCTGACATCGGAAAAACAGATAAACACCATGCCCTTGGCACCTTGAAACTATTGAGCATGTTGAACAAGATTTCTGCCACGCTTTGGTGCTGGCTTTGCAGTACAAATGTTACATTGAGGGTATTGCCCTGCCTTTTGAACCAAATTCTCCTCAGTACCACAGTGGATGCAGAGCATTTCATAGCCAGCAGAGTCGTACGCTAGTTCTATAGGGGAAGCACAGTTCAGATTGGCACGAACATAAAGATCAGCGAGTCTGGTATCCTGTTCAGGATCGTCATCACCATTGTTGTTGATCTCCGTGAACACACTTCCACAGCTGTAGAGAATGGTGTCCATAGCAGCACGAATCGATAGATTTCAGCGGGAAAAATCTCACACAATAGCCGCCATGAATGGCTAACATAAAATGGGTGAAGTTGCCCGAGGCACTTGCGACGCTCTGCGCAGCGTGCACGGCGCAGCACGCACTGCGCATGCGGTGCAGAACGGCGCCAAATTTGACTGTGAAAAGGTCGTTTTTAATGATTTTTTTCAAAAAAAAAAAAAAGTTTCGGGTCGGGTGTGTTTCGTAGGGTCGGGCGGGGACGATCACCAACTCTTTTTTTTTTATCTGGCCTTATGGTTAAACTGCCAAAATCAAGACTCTCTGCTCACCTTTACTCCTTCATTCCTCTTTTCTCCCGCCTCTGGAACAAACTCCCTCACTCTCTTCAATCCCACTCCTCCCTCCAGGTCTTTAAACGGCTGTTCACCACCATCTCTTATCTTCCCCCATCCAAAACCTTGATCTTTTCTACCCCCGCTAATTTCACCCCAAATCCACTTTTTTGAGGTGACTTTTGACTTCTTTCCTGGAAGTGCTTGGTGTCCTTGCGTTTTATACCTATCCTGCCCCCCCCCCCCCCCCCCACCAGGCCCTCTCCCTCCAAAAACATCTCCCGATGTCCCGGCTCTCAAATGTTGTGTTTGTGTGCTTCCTCCCCTTCTCTCCCCATCTTGTCGACCGCTCCCCTTTTTATATACTTTGTTTGCTTGTTTGTTTGATTTGTTTGTTTGATAAATGTTAGCTCTTTCACGAGCCTCGACTCTGTATACAAAAAAAAGAAGAAAAAAATAAAATAAAAAGTACCGATGACATCATCATTAACATATCTTATTCCCCAAGCGGATTACTTTGTTATGGAAGTACAGCTAATACATATGCTAATGTTGGAATGGTGACGCGTTCCTGTGACGTATGTATAATAAAGAAGTTCCATCATGGCTGCTCACTGAACGGGTGTGTCTCCATCATTCCCAGGCTTTCGGCTACTGTTACATGGTGGCAGCGGTGTTACTCGGCGATTGTTAAATCGGTCGAATTGTAGTTAAATCTGCAGTTATCGTTTTGGAGATCGTTCTGGGCCATGGCGAAGTTTAATCCACCGGAAAACTTCGACTTTTCAAAGCCTGCTTGGGTGGCCTTGCTGGCAACGGCGATTCGATCGATACTCCAAAGCGACGAAGCTGAGTGGAGAAACGGGAGAGGTCCAAGTGAGTACCTTTATTTACGCAATGGGTCCGGAGGCAGAAGATGTCGTGAGCACCTTTACCTATACTCCTGCTGTTGATGGCGACCATCCTGGTGAAAATGACAATGACTTACAGACGGTGTTGAGGAAATTGATGCCTATTTCATTCCCAAGCGTAACGTGATTCATGAAAGGGCTGTTTTCCGGTCAATGACACAGCAAGCGGATGAGTCTGTAGAAATGTTTGTGCGGCGCTTTTACATTGGTGCTGAGTACTGTGGTTTCCATGATAAAAATGAGGAAATCCGGGATCAACTCGTGTTGGGACTGGCTGACAAGAAACTCACCTTGGAATTACAACTGGAGGCAGATCTCAATCTGGAAATGGCAATTCAGATGGCAAGAGAACGAGAACTCATTATAGATCAGATGGGTCTTAAAGAGGACCACTCGACCGCTGTGGAAGAGGTGAGCAGACAAAAGGAAAAATCACACAAAACGTTTCAACCTCGTCCCATGGTCAAGTGTACTCGCTGCGGAAGTTTTGCACATAAGGACAGTCAGACGTGTCCAGCTGCCAAAGCAAAGTGCTACAGGTGCATGAAAATGGGGCACTACAGAAAGTGTTGTCGCGTAAGGGCAGTTGATGTTGTGATTGGTCATGAGGAAGATACCATGTTTCTGGGAGGTGTGAGTGTTCCGGGTTCCCGAGATCATCCGTGGTGCGTGACGGTTGACTTAAACAACTGTTCGGTGTGTTTTAAAATAGACACTGCGGCAGATGTGAATATTCTCAATAAAAGGATGTTTGACAAACTTGCTCCAAAACCCAAATTGGAACCGGCGAAATTAGCACTTCGAGGTGTCAGTGGGGAAATCCAATGTGACGGTTTGTTCATGACCGATGTTGTGCACAAGCAGCGATCCTATCATGTGAAAATGTACGTGGTCAATAACTGTACCAATAAGTTGCTGAGTGGACCAACAGCTAGTGCCATGGGACTGGTTTTGTACACGGGTGAGGTACATGCTAGCATTTTTGCGGACATAGGCTGTCTGCGGTGCAGCCCAGTAAAAATTCAGCTTCAAGACAATGCTGTACCTTACAGTGTTTCTACACCCAGGCGTGTGTCGGCTCCTCTATTGCCCAAGATGGAGGCTGAGCTTAAACTAATGGAAAGTAAGGGTGTCATACATCGAGTGATGGAGCCAACTCCGTGGTGCGCCCCCATGGTGTCGGTTCTCAAGAAGAGTGGTGACATCCGAATTTGTGTTGACCTGAAATGCCTGAACAAAACAGTTCGCCGTGCGAAGTTTAAAATGCCTAAAAATGGATGAGATACTTCCCAAACTGGCTCGTGCTACTGTTTTTTCAAAACTAGGCGCTTCGAGTGGGTTTTGGTCGGTCCCACTCCATCCTGATTCGTGCAACTGCACGACGTTCATCACTACCTTTGGCAGGTATGCCTTTGATAGGTTACCTTTTGGCATCACATCGGCGCCGGAAATCTTTTAACAGAAGATGACGCAATTGCTGGAGGGTCACTGGAGTCGTGTCATATGTTGATGATACACGGGTCTTTGGAAGGACTCTAAAAGAATATGATGAAAATCTTGATCGAGTGCTCGAAACTCTCAAGAAATCTGGTCTCAAACTGAACCAGAAGAAAGTGTGACTTTCGAAGAACCAAGTCGAATTTATGGGTCACATGATCGACCACCACGGTGTCAGAGCTTCACGAGCTAAAGTTCAGGCGATCGTGGATATGCACCTGCCTGAAAACAAAGCAGAGCTACGCAGGGTCCTGGGTATGATTAATCATCTCGGCCGTTATGTCATTAACCTATCGTCGGTGATTAATCCGCTCAACTATCAGCTTCGAGACTATGCTTTGTGGATTTGGGATCAAAGTCAAATTCAGGCTTTTAAGACGGTGAAAGAACTGTTATCCTCTTCAAGGGTCCTAGCATTCTTTGATACAAATAAGGAGACAACCGTGAGTGCGGATGCTAGCAGCTATGGCATTGGAGCTGTCTTACTACAAAAGCATTCCGATGGGGGAGTTGAGACCTGTCTGTTTTGCATCATGCACACTAAGTCCTGCAGAAACCAGGTATGGACAGATCGAAAAAGAATGCCTTGCTTCGGTGTGGGCCTGCGAAAAATTTTATCAATACCTGTGGGGGGGCTACAGACCATTAGGTTGGTCACTGACCACAAGCCTTTAGTGCCATTAATCAACAACAAGGACCTGGATCAAGTGCCTTTGGATGCCAATGCCTTCTCATGAGTCTCATGCAGTTTAATGTGGTAGCAAAACACGTGCCAGGCAAGTCCATGGTTGTTGCCGATGCATTGTCCCGTGGTCCACTCCCAGCACATGCCTTAGACCGCGAGTTGTCAGAGGAGTGGAAGCGTACATTCATGGAGTCGAGGCAGGTTTTCCAGCATCCAAGGGAAAGTTAGATGTCATCAGAGATGCGTCCAGGCTGGACCCTGTTTTGCAACGTGTGATTGACCACACTATCCATGGTTGGCCTCAGTACATGGATGACTATCCGGATATACTCGATCCGTACTGGGAAAATCTTGGGCATTTGTCCGTCTACGAAGGACTGTTATTGTATGACTAGGATCGTCGTACCTACCGACATGAATACGGAGATGTTGCAAAGAATTCATGATGATGGACATCAGGGAGTGTCAAAGTGTCGACGCCGAGCCAATGATTGTATTTGGTGGCCCGGTATGAGTAGGGACATCAATGACTATGTCAGTAAATGTGATCATTGTATCAAGTACCGGTTCAAAAGTGAGAGCCTTTAATCCCTACTCCCCTTCCGTCTCGTTCATGGGAACGGATAGCGGCCGATATCCTTGAGTTTGACAAGAAACACTACCTGGTCGTGGTGGATTACTACTCCAGATTCAACGAGCTCATATACTTACCGTCTCTCACAAGTGAAATGCTCATTCATAAGATGAAGTCAACCTTTTCTCGTTGGGGCATTCCTGATACTCTCATCTCAGACAATGGAAGTCAATTCGCGTCCAAGGAGTTTGCAAAATTTGCTGAAAAAATATGGCTTTGAACATGTGACCGCAAGCACAAGGTATCCACAGACCAACGGATGTGCTGAAAAAGGTGTAGGCTACACATTGCGAAAATGATCCTGCACCAACCTGATCCGTATCTAGGGCTGATGTCTTACCGTAATACTCCAATTGAGCCTACAGGTTTTAGCCCTACACAGGTGATGCTGGGTCGGAGGTTGAAGACAACTATGCAGACCTTGTCCCAGAACCTTCTACCAAACACAGACAAGATCGACCCTGATATCGTGAAGAGCAACGATGACAAGGCCAAGGAAAGAGACGTGTACTACTACAATCGGAGGCATTCCCCTCAGATTCTCCCCGATTCCCCTCAGATTCTCCCCGATTCCCCTCAGATTCTCCTCAGCTTCTCGCCAATTCCCCTCAGCTTATCCCCGATTCCCCTCAGCTTATCCCCGATTCCCCTCAGATTCTCCCCGATTCCCCTCAGCTTCTCCCCGATTCCCCTCAGCTTCTCCCCGATTCCCCTCAGCTTCTCCCCGATTCCCCTCAGATTCTCCTCAGCTTCTCGCCAATTCCCCTCAGCTTATCCCCGATTCCCCTCAGATTCTCACCGATTCCCCTCAGCTTCTCCCCGATTCCCCTCAGCTTCTCCCCGATTCCCCTCAGCTTCTCCCTGATTCCCCTCAGCTTCTCCCCGATTCCCCTCAGCTTCTCCCTGATTCACCTCAGCTTCTCCCTGATTCCCCTCAGATTCTCCCTGAACTTCTGGTCGGTGAAAAAGTTAGAGTAAGAACAGGTGATCAATCGACATGGGAACAGTTGGGTACTATCTATTCCACCCCAACAACTAAAACTCCTCGCTCGTATGGCATACGCATTGGTGACAACGTTTTTAAAAGGAACAGATGCCACCTCAAACCTGATACTTCCGTACCTTCTTCATCTTCTGCATTGCCATGCTCAGACGACGTTCCTGAACAGCCCGAGGATGACTGGTCAAACTAGTGGAACATGTATTTCAATCCTGACAAATCTCACACTCTCACTATGTCTCTCCCAAAAGACCGAGTGGACAACCCTCCCATCTACTTTCTGAACAATCCTCTCGAAGAAGTTCCAGCATTCAGGCCTTTGGGTCTCATTATCTGCCATGATCTTTCCTGGGAAAACCACATTTCCAAGCTGGCCTCCACCAAAGCGAGTCGCCAACTGGGATCCTCCGTCGTGCGAAGTCCTTCCTTGGCACACCTAAGCTCCTCACCACTTACAAAGCTTTCATCCGCAGATCAATGGAACACTGCTCTCTCCTCCGGGCAGCTGCTCCTGCCTCACACATATCTCGGCTTCACGCTGGAGAAACGTAAGCTTTCAGGATCATTGGTATCTCCCGCGACAAAGCTGATTCTATCGGCCTTTCACTAACTGCAGGCAGGTTGGCGGCCTCTCTATTTCTACCGACTCCTCTCCGGCCTTGTACCCCCTGCTCTGTCTGTGCTGTGTGTGTCCTGCAGGAATATTTGCAGTACAATGTATGCCACCAACCCTCTTCTGGTGAAACGGACAAAATCAAGACCCTCTGCTCATCTTCACTCTTTCATTCCTCTTTTGCCTGCCTCTGGAACAAATTCACACACTCTCTTCAATCCCACTCCTCCCTCCAAATCTTCAAAACAGCTGTTCACCACCATCTCTTATCTTCCATGATTTTTTCATGATTGAATCCACCACAAACACACCTCCTTCAAATTCCGTTTTCTTTCCTGAAAGTCCTTGTTGTACCCATCTTGTTTATCCCATGTACCCCACCCCAGCCCTCACCCTTCCACAGATCTCCTGATGTCCCAGTTTCCTGCTGTTGTTGTGCTTCCCTCTCTCTCCCCCTCTTGTCTCCTGCTCCCTTTATCATAAGTTCTATGTGTTAGCTCTTATAGGAGCCTCGACATTGTATGCAAACCCCTCCCCCCCCCCCCATAAAAAAACAAAAAAAACATCTGCATCTATAACTGTGTGTGTGCTCTTCCCTTCCTCAGCATAAATGGATTCCACGTCAAGAGGTCGAGCGACCAAAGCACCTTCGAATGATACGTGAATAAGCTTGTGCAGAACAACAGCGATGAAGATCACACCATAACTGAAGTTACCACCTGCTGTATTTTATTCTCCAAAATATTCCCATTTGGAAACGATGTGTGTGGATCAACAGATAATATTATCATATCATGGATTTCACAAATTTGTTACCATCATCACTTATCATGTAAAATATTTATCATCTTACTTCTTAATGGAACCTATCTGTACTTACATACTGGTCCAAATTTCACATCATTTCATTTCGTTGGACACAGCCGCATAGGTGTTTCCATTTCCACCTGCCTGATCTTCTGAAGGTTGATGGGCCACCCATGTGGTTCTCTTCCGGAGCATGGCCAGCAACCCTCACCGGGTCAACGCGTTGGACCGACCAGTCCAGGGAAGGCGGGAGTCCCTTGGAGACGGGCGAGGTGCAACCTCAATCCGTCAAAGGTGGGCCCTTCCATAAACCCGGAATTCCCTCCATATCACCCCCGTCACGTGTCAGGTGTTCTCGGATCTCCCAACATCCAGTCCCCATGGGTGGGCTGGTGTGGGGTCAACCCGGGGCACTGTGCAACTTGGCATTTCCCCCGGCTCGGTGGCATCTGCGACCCACCAAGGCCATCAGCCGGCCTCGAAAGAGGTCTGGCTAGGTCGGTGGACGCAGTGTTTCCCGATCCATGAAGGTTGTGGTCCGGTCCCAAAAGGGGTGAGCCTACAAGCCTGGATTTGGAGGGAACCACTTTGCCAGGAGTGTGCCGAGCGGCCCGAGAGCCTTGGCTCAATAGCAGATACCTACACAGCGGACACCCCGGTAGTGCCGCGGCATCCCGGGATATCCCCCGCTCCTGTCAAATCCTGCTGAAACCTTGCTACCCTGTGTGGTCACGAGCGCACCTTGGGCAGGCAACGCTCATGGCCACTGGTGGAGTGTCGGGGGTGGCTTTAGGTCCCGGTGCTCTGGGACCACACTTCGGTGTTCTGGAGCGTGCTACCTCATTCCCTTGCCTGCACTTACATGCTGGCATAGTCCATATTTCACACCAACATTATCGCTTGCTTAAAGATAATATGGACCTGTATTTGTCACAAGAAACTGTCACTTATTTATCATCAAAAGACTTTGTTTTATTGAAAAGCCCTGGGATACCCGTTTGTTCTACTCGTCCATGCAAGCCTGTGAACTTCAATCTTACAACCTCTCACTTGGGGGAGGCACAATCTGGATTCACCTGTTTCTTCCTCTGGCCATAATCAGGTTCCCCACACCCCCTGAAGTGAGATGGTATGTCCTTGATGAAGGCATCTCCGACAAAATCTCATCCATTCATACATAAAATATTTGCACGACTTTTTTTACCATTCTGTTTGTCATGTATCGATGTTGAGTTGATCGAGGACCAGGATTGCAAACTATTTAATACGTTTATTGCAGCAGTCCTGTACCACCAGGCTTGGCTCCACCCGTTCACGCCATCGGAAGTGACATTTCCATTTCCTAAAGGTCAGCTGCTTTGCATCTGAAGCATTCCTTGATGCATACTGAGGAGCAGACGCAACACCGTCAGCATGGTCAGTGTGTGATGACCTGCTTAGGACAGGTACAGGGATGGTGGAAACATCAGAGCCAAATTGTGGCAAACTAGAACCACTGATGTCCTCATTCATGGGGGGCTGTGTGGGAGGAAGGGTCTCTCTCATGTGAACTCGATTGTGGCGATATGAACGGCCGTTAGGTGATCGCAGTAGGTATGATCTTGGTTCCTCACAACGTGATACAACAGATCTCTGTGGCTGGCTCCCAAATATGAGATCTCTGATTTTGAACACACACGAACTGCCCTGGATGCAGAGGTGGATGTTCACGTGCACGGTGTGCTGATCAAGGTAAAACTTCTGATATCGTTGACGATTTACCAGCTCCTCATGGACGGCATTACTGGGGTCCAGAGTGTTCACAATAAGGGTAGGTACAATAACTTTGAACTTCCTGCCCATGAACAATCGTGCTGGACTATCCAGAGAATGACAAATTGGTGTCAAACGCCATGCGAGGAGGGCAAACCTGTAATCAGTACCTGCGTGTTTACATTTCTTCAGGGTCTCTTTGATAGTTTTTACATTGCGCTCAATAAGACCATTAGACCAAGCATAAAGGGGACTTGATGTCACTACATCAAAATTCCATGCTTTTGTGAAGGCTTGAAACTCAGTACTATCAAAGTGTCCACCAATATCACTCATGAGGCAATCAGGCATGCCAAACTCGGAGAAAATATCCTGAAGACACTGAATAACAACACAGCTCGGACAAGGATCAGGAAGTCGTTGAACAACAGGAAACTTTGAATTGTAATCACACAGAATTAACCATTAGCACCATCAGCTTGGTATAGATCGACAGCGAGCTTCCTCCACGGCCTTAACGGAACCTCAAGCTGGAGCAAAGGCTCCGGACTGCTGGTACCTCTGGCAGGTTTGGCAACTACTAACAATGTGCTCAATATCCTGGTTGGTGTTAGGCCAGAACACAATGTCTTCAGCGAGAAGTTTGGTCTTCTCGTGACCGAAATGCCCAGAGTGGGGCTTTTGGAGAATTTCCTGCTGTAAACATTGCGGGATAACAACTCGCTCTCCCTTGAGAATTATACCATTTTCAACCGATAGCTCCAGAAGCCCACCTTGAGAATTATACCATTTTCAACCGATAGCTCCAGAAGTGTAGAAGAGGCTCTGGTGTGTCCTTCATGCGATCAGGCCAGCCATTGATGATGACATCACGAAGTCGACTAAGATCTGGGTCACGGAGCATTTCTTGCTGTATTGGAGCAATTTGAACTTTTGTGACGAAAATCGGACAAAGTCCAAACGTAGATCAAACTCGATTGCACAGGTGTTGTTCGGACTAGGTAAGCAAGAGAATCCATCCGGAAGTTGATTTTCGATGCCCTTGCGATGCTTGATGGTAAAGTTGCATCCCTGCAGACGAACCAACAAAATCAAATCAATTCGTCCTTGTCACATACCTAATCTCTCCACCAAATTTCGTCATACACCTTTTTGAGTTATCTTGACAACAGAAAGACAACACAGATGTACAAAACAGACAAACAGGGGTGAAAACAAACTCCGTCCACCTTCGGTGACGGAAGTAAATATCCTACAATGAATGTACAATTTTAAATACCATTTACACCAAGTTAATGGTAAAACACACTTATGTGCACAAGAGAGAAAAACAAATCAAGACAAAAACAAGTAGTTGTTAAACCTTTTAATGTGCTCACCTGATGCCAGCCAATATATACAAAACACTGCATTTAAAAACGAGAACAAGTCATGACAAAGTTAACATTTAAAGAGTTAACTTCTCATTGTCAAAAAGTAATAATAATAATAATTACCAGCCCAGAACAACTTATCCAAGAAACCACAAAATGTGGTGGTGAAGACATCTCTGAAGAAGAGCAGGAGATATAACCACCACCTTGGTAGAGTAACAGGACGATGTGGTGCGAGGATTTTGTTACGTGCTCGCTCGTCTTGTGGCAACTCAAAGGGATACAAGGCAAGTGAGACAAGCGAAGAGTTCCTAAAGTAAGGCACGTGGGGATGTCTAAAGGAAAGTTTGAAGTGTCTGTGCGGTGTGGTGGGCATCGTCACCCCCTCCCAAAAAAATGAATTTGGGATTGTGCCTCTAGGAAAGGTTACAAATTACAGCCACCGAACGTCACAAAGTGCTCGTCGTCATCGTCCATTAAGGTTAGGCCCCACGGACAAGAAAGACCACATCTAACTGAACTTTGATGTCGCTTGAATGTTGCTGCCTATGTCCGCCTTTTTTTGGGATCCTGTTCCTCATCCAAATGATGAAGAACTGAAAGTTAAACTTAAGGCAGGATCTATTTGGCTGCGGTACTGACAGGAAAGGCCTGCCCGTTCTGAAAGACACTGCTGGGGAAGGGACAGCCGGCTTTACCCTGAGTCTGGACAGCACCAGGGCGGACATTTGTAGTTGGAACCCATACAAGAGGGCTCAAGACACAAAACACAGCTAAAACAAGATATTTCAGAATTGTCATGAGTAATGTTATAAAATGTTATGCAAATAAGAAATTATCATTTTCTTTATCGTTTATGTACATTGTTAGAATCCATGTGCATATGGAAGGATTTCAAGTTAGTTTAACCTTTCTTTTGTCATTTCCATGACTTGTGCTATCAATAAGTTTTGCTTGATTTTGTGACTCTGTTCATTTTGATGCATACCCTGGTTAGGTTTAGGGGGGTACAAGACTATGAATCCCAACAATAAGACACCTTTCACCTCATTTTGTTTGAATATTGTACCTTTTCCTTTAAATACTACAATAAACCCTATTTAGATTCTCATTAAGTTTAAATTGCCATCCACTGCGTGTTCTCTCCAAATTCCATTACCTATTGAACTCAACCAAATAGATTGTATTTTATCAATAATCAATTTCCAATATATTTATCATCAATCTTATTTACTTACCTTAAATTATAATATTTGTCACCAGATATGGCATTTCATCACTTGGCAGTGTCCATGTGACCATGGTATCATCTCAAAAAACTCCTTTTATTGTAGATACCATGAGATTTGTTTTCAATACATAAGTGATTTGTAATTGGGACATCCAGATTGAAGTTCCTTCTGAATGGCAGCATGCTCCATGATGCAGTACCCCCTTGTAATGCAGCAAAACAGCACTTATAGTCAAATGGATTCGACCTCAGAATCAAATACAGGAGCAGACTAATATCCTACAGTCGCGATATCCCATTTATCATTATGATACTTTTTTTGTCGCTAAACACTGAGCAGTTAATGTAGTGAACTTGGTTGGACCATAAATGAAGGAGTGGAAAGGGTGGGGTGGAGGCGGGGAAAAACATAGTAACACGCGAGACAAAGCTTGTGTAGGGGATGGTTAATGGAGGAAGAGAAGATCATGGTTAGAGATGGGGGGGTGACATGAGCAGGTGGGACACTCCCACCGTAAAGGTGAACCCAAACACTCAGATCATCTCGATGCAAATCTATCCCTCGATACTCTACAACATACATATGTGTCTTTTTCCGATTTCCGATTTTTAAAGTAGGTAATTTTGCAATTAAAATTCCAAATCTTCTTCTTCATTACGATTAGCTGCGACGGCGCACCATGAAGTCAACCGCCATATCTGTGCTGTCTACGGGTTACATCGCGGGACGATTGAACTCAAATGGGGAATAAATTTCGAATTTCTACAAATATGCCTCGTCAATGCAACGTTGGTGGTTGTGGTAATACAAACCGAGATGGTTTCATGCTACACCAATGGCCGAAAGATCCAAGGGTTGCCAGAAATTGGTGGTTTGTCTGAAATACCTGAGTGTGGATGGGGCCTACAAAATGGGCGCTTTTGTGCTCGGAACATTTTACAGAGAGCTGTGAAGAAACAACAGATCTTGTGGTTATCCGCCACGATTGAGAGAGAATGCCATCCCCACGACTAGGCGGAAGAAACAGCCATTTCTATAAAACTAACACCATCTCCACCAAGCTACAGGCAAATTTCTACAGGCAATTTGAGCGGTGAATCGAACACCTGCATTGGCCTGCCGGCGACCAATCTCACCTCGCCACCACCCTCCCTCCGACCCTCCAGTGATAAACTATCAATTGAATGGAAAAACAATACCTTCCAGTCTGTAGTGAACATGTGACCGACATTTTCATCTGCACAACTAACTCCGCCATCAACACAAACACCATTTTCTTCTGAATCGCTCGCATAAGGCATGAAACGTAACAGCTACACTCCCTGAAAGCGTTCCTACACCCATTTTGTTTTCAATAGTTTCTTCAAAATCCCACTAATCAGTTAGAACATACTTAAAACCTTCAGTGTCGCTAATGACGTAGGAATCAGTATCGGAATCCGACATGCACTGTTTCTCTATGTAAACCACCATTTGGATCAAGGTGGGTTCATCGTGTGATGTCACTGGTGAAATAAATTTAAAAAATCAACACTCAAGGGCTATTTTCAACACTTTGTGATTTTCCCAAAAAAAAAATCAACATTTTTTTCCTTCCAATTAGATCTTGATTACTTACCGTGATGATTTTCAATGGTTTTCAGAACAAATATATACGGGTGTCTCAAAATACATGGAACCCATGTCACTGCTAATAATTCTGCCAATATTAATGTTCTTGTTCTTTTTTTTCAGATTTGAAGAGAGGAGACCATAACAACTAATAATAATTATCAATCAAAATGCCTTGGACAAAGGAGGAAAAAATATTTTGCGTCACTACTTATTTGGAGACGAAATCATTCAAAACGGTGCAAGCAAAATTTCGCAGGAAGTTCAACTTCAACAACTATCCCCAGAAAAACCAAATTTATCGTTGGGCACACAAATTTCAAGCCACTGGATCAGTAAACAACCTCAACAAGAAGGCAGAAACACCCAGTTCTGGCAGGAAGCTGACTGCAAGATCTCCTGACAATGTGAATGCGGTGAGACATTCTGTCGGAAGGAGCCCGAAAAAGTCCATCCGAAGACGTAGCCAAGAGCTGGGTCTTTCACGTGCGTCAGTGCAAAGAATCTTGATCAAGGATCTTCAGCTGTACCCATACAAGATCCAGATCAAGCATAAACTCACACCAGCTGACATGGCAAAACGTGTTGTGATGTGCCGGTGGTTCGAGAACAAGATCGAAGAGGATCCTGACTTTGTTGATGATGTTTGGTTCAGCGACGAAGCACACTTCTTGTTCTGTGGGCATGTCAATAGCAAGAACAATGTGTTCTGTGGCACACAAGCCCCAGACGAGGTGCTTCAGAGGCCCTTGCACTCTGTGAAATGCACGGCCTGGGTGGCCATCTCAAAACATGGCATAATCGGACCGTTTTGGTTTGAAGACGCAGACGAGGAGGCAGTCACTGTCACAAAGGAGCGTTACATTGTGGTGCTCAACAAGTTCTGGAGGGGACTTGGGAGACGTCGTGGCGTGAATCGAGATGTGCAATGGTTCCAACAAGATGGGGCAACTCCACATACAGCCAACATCACGATTGAGTGGCTGGACCACCGATTCCCTGATCGGCTGATCAGCAGGCGCCGCGAGCCCGAGTGGTCTCCGCATTCACCAGATCTGAACCCCCCAGATTTTTATCTCTGGGGGTTCTTGAAGGACCACGTGTATGAGAATCGTCCTCAATCCATTTCTGAACTGAAAGTGGCCATCACCCAGAAGATTCGTGCCATCAGGAAGGAAGAGTGTGTCAGGGTGATTGACAACATAGCTCGTCGGCTTCAAGTGTGTCTAAGGCGCAAAGGCGGTCATTTGGAACATGTGCTCTAATAAATGTATCCTTTGAGCTAGAGACCTCAAATCTTCAGTTTTTTAATTGTTATCATATCAGCTTCCAGGAAATGTAATCTTTTTTGGAGTTTCTTGTCTGAGTAATAAATTATTATCATGTTAATGGGTTCCATCTATTTTGAGACATCCATGGAGAGATGTAACAAGTTTAACTAAGAGGGTTAGAGGGTGAGAGTTGACTTTAGTGCGACCTAATTGGGATATATTTTACTTTGTGGGATTTACAAAGTTTATATGCAAAATAGTTAATCACAAGTCCTTCAAATGTAAATGTTAAACATTAGAAGGAATACCAGGCAAACACATGGGGCAAACACGATGGCGGTGATTCGTCTTACAAAATAATTCTTGGCAACCTTCAAATAGTAAACTTGTGAAAAAAATTTAACAGTCAGGCATCTTTGCAACTGTCGGTCAAGGTGGAACATTAGACTGATCAACCGCTAAACTGGTACACATTTTGGAAAATTTAGTTTACAAGAAACATAAAACTCCATTTGGGAGTATTGGAAAGTGGCTCCTCCAGCTCCATCCCATCCTCAGGGGGGCGGGTAGGGGGAAAGAACTATTTTTTTCTTCATACCCAAAACCTGACCCTGGGTACTACCAACATGCATGCAAAATTTGGTGGAGATCAGGCTAGCCCTTATTTTTTTTCTATGATTTTCAGATGTACATAAATACATACACACACATACATATATACATACACACACATACACACACACACACACAAACATACATACACACACACACAAACATACACATATACATACATACACACACACACATACACACACACACATATACACATATACATACACACACACACACACACACACACACACATAAATACACACACACACACACACACACACACATAAATACATAAACACACACACACACACACACACACACACACACACACACACACACACACACACACACACACACAGTATTCAGACCCCTTCACTTTTTTCACATTTTGTTATGTTGCAGCCTTATGCTGAAATCGTTTAAATTCAATTTTTCCCTCACCAATCTACACTCAATACCCCATAATGACAAAGAGAAAACAGGATTTTAGAAAGTTTTGCAAATTTATTAAAAAGAAAAAACAGAAATATCACATTGACATAAGTATTCAGACCCTTAACTCAGTACTTAGTTGAAGCACCTTTGGCAGCGATTACAGCCTCGAGTCTTCTTGGGTATGACGCGACAAGCTTTGCACACCTGGATTTGGCGATTTTCTGCCATTCTTCTCTGCAGATCCTCTCAAGCTCTGTCAGGTTGGATGGGGACTGTCGGTGGACAGCATTTTCTGGTCTCTCCAAAGATGTTCGATTGGGTTCAAGTCAGGGCTCGGGCTGGGACACTCAAGGACCTTCACAGAGTTGTCCCTAAGCCACTCCTGCGTTGTCTTGGCTGTGTGCTTCGGGTCATTGTCCTGTTGGAAGGTGAACCTTCGGCCCAGTCTGAGGTCCTGAGCGCTCTGTTTCAGGTTTTCATTAAGGATATCTCTGTACTTTGCTCCGTTCATTGTTCCCTCAACCCTGACCAGTCCCCCAGTCCCTGCTGCTGAAAAACACCCCCACAGCATTTTGTTGCCACCACCATGCTTCACCGTTGGGATGGTATTGGGCAGGTGATGAGCGGTGCCTGGTTTCCTCCAGACATGACGCTTAGAATTGAGGCCAAACAGTTCAATCTTGGTTTCGTCAGACCACATAATCTTGTTGCTCACAGTCTGGGAGTCCTTTAGGTGCTTTTTTGCAAACTCCAAGCGGGCTTTCATGTGTCTTTCACTGAGGAGAGGCTTCCGTCTGGCCACTCTGCCATAAAGCCCAGATCGGTGGGGTGTTGCAGTGATGGTTGTCCTTCTGGAAGTTTCTCCCATCTCCACACAGGATCTCTGGAGCTCAGCCAGTGACCATCGGGTTCTTGGTCACCTCTCTTAACAAGGCCCTTCTCCCCCGATTGCTCAGTTTGGCCGGGCGGCCAGCTCTAGGAAGAGTCCTGGTTGTTCCAAACTTCTTCCATTTAAGAATTATGGAGGCCACTGTGCTCTTGGGAACGTTCAATGCAGCAGAAATGTTTTTGTAGGCTTCCCCAGATATGTGCCTCGACACAATCCTGTCTCTGAGCTCTGCAGGCAGTTCCTTCGACCTCATGGCTTGGTTTTTGCTCTGATATGCATTGTCAGCTGTGAGACCTTATATAGACAGGTGTGTGCCTTTCCAAATCATGTCCAATCAATTGAATTTACCACAGGTGGACTCCAATCAAGGTGCAGAAACATCTCAAATATGATCAAGAGAAATGGGAGGCACCTGAGCGAAATTTCAAGTGTCATAGCAAAGGGTCTGAATACTTATGTCAATGTGATATTTCAGTTTCTTCTTTTTAATAAATTTGCAAAACTTTCTAAAATCCTGTTTTCTGTTTGTCATTATGGGGTATTGAGTGTAGATTGATGAGGGAAAAAATGAATTTAAACGATTTCAGCATAAGGCTGCAACATAACAAAATGTGAAAAAAGTTAAGGGGTCCGAATACTTTCTGAATGCACTGTACATAGAGAGAATTACCTTATATAGTGGGATTTACGTCTCAAAAGTGAAATTCTAATTTATTTTGTATTCAGTGACAAAGATAGAATGGTTTAGCCAATCACCATTTGTTTGGCCTAATTTGAAGTTAAAAAGGAATACAAAAGGAAATTTGAATGTGAATGAGAGAAAGCAGAGCAAAGGTTTGTGGGAATCTGACATCTCAAAAACCAGCGATTGAGACGTAACAGAAAATATGGAATTAGAGAGGACAATATTTCGAGAGGAACAAGAAATGCCAGATGATTATAGATGTACAGTGTTACACTTTGGAAGAGAACAAATGAAATAAAAAGAAGGAATCTTTTTTTCTATATATTTAAAAAACATGTCTACAATTTTTTTGAGCATTCTTCACTTAATATTAATAAAGAATGTTTAGGTAGTGCCAAATTGGTTCAGGAAGAACCGCAAGTAATTCCAGAGATCTGTTTGTGAGATGAATGTCCATAAATTCGCACCGTATACCAAGACATGTGGTTAACCGAACACAGATAACGCATTACAAAGCTGTAAGATGTAGGAACCAAAAAAAAAAACCACCTCCGGTTGGAGCGTTTTCTCAAACCACGCAATGCGGAGACGATCGAGCCGGAGTTCCGATGAGTCTACAGTCGTTAAAAGAAAGACAAGACATGGCGGTCTCTCGTTACACAGATCACATTGGGCGTTATATGGCTCTTTGGCAACTCCACAAGTCCTAAGTTATCCGATTAACTGTTCAGCGCTGCAAATGCTTTATCTGAAATATCTGCTCTCATCTCAATCTGGCTGACATTCATCCTGTCCTGTCGGACACCATTGGGGTTCAATTGGCCACTCTGAACTCCCTCCTGTCCAATGTCAGGTTTTCCCCTTTCTCCGATTATCGGATACTCCACGAGCCTCAGTGCCTGGACGGTAAACAACATTACAAACGTACATTTTGGTCGCAAACACCTACTAGACTCATGTGAAGGAACAACATTCCAATACACCATTTACGACCCCATTGACCCCATCTTACAACCCCATTGAACTGTCCGATTAAATTACGAAATACGAAACTTGTCAAAAAGAGCTGCACTGGCTGCAAAAGGTAGGTTTTCCAAAAGGCACAAAAAACAGGAACTAGAAGCTAAAACTACGGGTGTGTGCGAGCACAACCAAGAGGGGACTAAATGGGTGATGGGTGGGGAAAATAGCGGGCAAACCTTTGAGCAAACAATCATACTGGTTATTGGTTATTATTGTGGAAGGTTATTGTGGAAACGCGGACGTGAGGAGTATCTAACCTCATGAACAGCATGCGCACGGTTATATAAGGTACCATCATCAGGACATGGACAATCAATCGGTTTGTTCTATTTTGTGTAACAAACTGCAGAGGCCTGTACGTAAACCCGCAGTGCAATGAGCAAGACAAAATAACAAATAAATGCGTACAATATTCCAACAACCATACAGACCAGAAACCAAACAAGACTCGTCATACTTCATCAACTGGTAGAAGATGCATTTCGGTCTTCGCTACGGAATTAGATCATGGGAGCAAGACACAGCTTGGCAAAGCTCCGGTACAGACAATAATGGTCTTGCCTTATAAAGGGAATCTCCACGTCTTGTGCACGTAGACATTTAGTAACGCTTCGCCCGCTTTGAGAACTTCAACCTCTGCATGATGTTACTCAGTGTCCGGTCGCTACTCGTACTTCTGTACCCATCTGAGCCATAATGGTTGGATGAGCGGTACGAGGAGAGAAAAGGGCGATATGTGGACCGATTCTCAGTGTAACCAGGCACGTATGTACGATGCACAGGGCTCGTCTTAGGATCCTTCTCAACACCATCTTGCTTGTAAAAGACCTCAAAGCGGCTGTATACCTTATTATCTTTCCGCATGTGCTCAATTTTCTCCAGGAGGTTGGAGTTACCTTCATCCCCTTCATCCTCTGCACCGGTGTTTTCCTTGACTTCTTTGGCACTGTTCGCAGCAGCATCACCATGAGACTCGGCACTCGCATTTACCAATTCTTCCGGTGTCTCACCTCCTTGGTCTTCTTTTACTAAGACAGAATTGTTAGCATTGCTCTCTACAGGAATGCGCACTATCGCGGTATCCTGCTGAAGTGACGAGCTGCCAGATGAAACGGGAGTGGTAGAAGCAGAAATTGAGGAGGGCTGTGGTAAAACGGTGGAGTTCTGCAAAGGTTGCGAGGATGGAATCGTGGCTGCTGGTGTTTCTTGTTGTCCCACCCCTGACGGCGCTTTTATAGGCTCTTCCTGCTTAACGTCTTTTGCCGACGTGCTTTCATGCTGTTTGGAATCTTCCTCACTCTTGTTCATTTGGTGATTTCCAACCTCGGGTTGTGTGACCCTCATGCTGTGCGACTCCAAACCGATCCTTTGTCTGTGAAAGTCAACCTGTGCTCCGACTGGGTTCAGGTCTGGCAACTCTTTTTTCATCACAGGCTTTTGTGCATTGGTATCGGACAAACTTGCTTCTCTAGATTTACTCCCTTCATTTTGTGATGGGCTGCCTGCAGTTTGGAGATTTCCTTTACCCGGTTCCCTTTCCCCAGTTTGTTCAGTAATATCTCGCCATGCGACCTTTGTGTTTGAATATGTATCCATACGAGCTGTGTTATAGATAATGGAGTTTCGCAGGCGCGATGTTCGCAAAAAAGAAGTGTTGCTAGAAGTCACCGCTGGAACTGCTGCCGCCCCACTTGGGTTTAGCCCGTGTTCAACCTGAGAAAGACATTCTTTATCTGTGCCTGCAGATGCTACACTAGAAATGTTCTGAGTTGCAGGAGCAGCATTGCCAGGTCGGAATCGTTCCAGACTCGAGGGCCGTGAACGAGAACGCTGTACAATATTCTCAGCCTCTGGGATATGCAATGTACCCTGGGGCTCCAATCCACATGTCTGTGGCTGCTGAGTGGGAAGGGCATCCTCATTAATCTCAGCATGTTCAGTACTTCCTGAAATTTGGTCACCACTTTTATCGGTGTCCTCAAAGGTTTCTGTGGAGTTCAAAAAGGAGTTGATTCGCAGGCGCCGAAGACACTGTTTGCTGTTTTTCTGGGTAAAAACATCGCCTTCTGCATCAGCATCAGTATCCACACAGATCGTGCTTCGATATGGTCTTTGTACCGTCGGCCTTAATCGCTCGGATTTCCGGTTTCCCTTTCCTTTCAGTCCAAAGGGAGCTTGCTCCTCTTCATTGGTTGTGGGAAAGTTTTGATTTGATTTTCTAAGGGTCGAAGGATAACCATGGATCACATCATCCATTTGTTCATTGGATTTATCATCTGCCTCTCGAGATGTTACCGTTCCTTCCCTAAACTGGTTCCAGTTGCTGGAAGAGATTCCCACACGAGGTTCAAAATCTGACTTCACATGCAAATCTTCATCAGGTGGGAGATCTTCTCTCAAGCGTGTGCCCAAGTAATGATGTGAAGAGCTAGTAGGTCTCTGCAGATAATCCCTAGTCTGATACTCACGATCCAGTCCACGGTCACCGTACCGTCGTTCGATCCCCCGAGTCTCTGCAAAATCATACCTCTGGTAATCTGCTCCCCCAAAGGTTTGTGAACGACCAGGAGAGCGCCTATTCATTTTCTTGTGGTCGTTATCACCATAGTTATCCAGATGACGTGAGTGGCCCTCCCAATTGTCCCACTGGCCTGTCGGTTTTCGTGCATACAGTTGTGGCTTTTCAATCGAATCACGGAAAGAATCCCGTGGATTAAGCAGCGCCGGTGTGCGTTTGGCAACACGATTGGAGGAGGATGAGGCCCAGGAGCCTGCAGGAGAACGCTGTGAGTAGACCATAGGTCGGAAGCGTGACCAGCTATTTTGCAGTGGCATAGACTCAGAAACCTTTGCTCTCTGTGGCATTGTTTCCCGGGCTTCCAGCACCGATCGCGACTGGGCATAAAGTATGCGGAACTCTTCTTCAAACATCTGCACAATCTCACCAGCGAAGACCTCCACCATGCTGCGGTGAATCTTCTCATGAGCCCAAGTAAAGCTAGGGCACAGGGTAAAGAGAACACACAGTAAGTGAAACATTCCTTTACTCGAAGTATTTAAGCAACAATCACCTTGCAAACAAAACCGTTTTTAGAGGCCTTGGACAACCCAGCACTCAAATCTATCAAAATGTTTCTTTGGTAGAGAGACTTACAAAATATAAATTCACTTCAAATTTCAAAAAAGATATACAAAGAGTTGAGGACCTGTAAGTGCCACAAATGACAATTTCAAAATCAATCAGCAGCAACTTTCCAAGAGTTTGGCCTGAAAACTTCATTCCAGATTTGCAGTGATAACAGCAACCAGGAAGTGTCCTCACGATCATGTTCTGCAAAACAAACATCAAACATGACAAATGTAACATCTATGATTAGATGCAGCAGCGTCGAAACCAAACCCAGCGTTTTATTTGCCAAGTTTGATGAAAACTAAACATTTGCCGGGTTTCCAAATTGGCCTTTGGCTTGATGCCATCTTAAATGCAATCAATGAAGTACCATGCTCTGTACAGGTGCATCGGTTCTGCAGAAGCACTTTCTTGGCTGGATTTTAAAACCTTGATGGGACGTCAGGGCAGGAATTTGTAATTGTTCCAGGCACGAGCAATAGATCACCTACTCGTCATGAAGGACGCTTTATGATTTTTAACGTGCACCAACTAATGCCGGCAGACGGTGCGCCCAGTTTAACGTCCATCCGAGTGACAGAACACACATTTATGAATCACCTTGCCTGTGAAACACCGGGATGGCAGTTTATAGCTGGGTCGGGATTCAAACCCAGGCTCAGAGGCTAGTGCGCGTACCTAGTGGCTATACTGAAAACCATTTTAAATGCCGTTATTTAAATAACACTATTTTCATTTGATTCCATGATTTATGTAAAATAGTTGGAGAACCAACTCAAAGTGTACAAAACATATTTGGACCTCAAGAGAGACAAGTGTGACGTTCTTTAGCTCAGTGAATGGAGTTCATTGTCAGAGCGGTGTTTTTACGGTCCACGACATTTCCATCTTTATATGGGCTCTCGGGGTCATAGGTGTTAAAAATAAATAAAATAGAGATTTCTTAAAAGTCTCGAGAAAAAGTACATGAATGGTCTTTTCAACTCTTGCTTTGCGTTTCCGAGAACAATCTTCTATATTTCCTTTGAGCTGCAATTTTGGCTGAATCTCGATATTCCCCAACACCAAGAGCATGAGTGGCACATTTGATAGGTCGAGATAGCGCAAAAAGGCATTATATTTTGTCCCAAGTATTGCTAAACTGGAGATTTTAGGAGGTGACAAGAAGGCAATTTGTGTTGTTCAGCAGTCAAGTGTATAATTGAATTAAAATAAAATAAAAGTTTTAAGAGCTGAAAAAAACTAAACATTTTTTGGAAGTTTACCACCGTTGATGCACCGTCTTTTACACCACCTTATTTAACACATTACTTTAGTTATTCATGCCTGTCATTTGTGTACTATGTGACATCCACAAAACAGTAACTCTCCCATTTGGAATGATTTTCAATTTTGTTTGACTGCCAGACTGGCAGGCAGGCAGACCAAAACAATGAGCTCACTCCTCTGTGTGCATGCGTGCTCGAGACAAGATTCGGTACAGTTTGCCAAACTTAGAACCAAAGTACAGTACTGCTAAACTGCAGGTCCATGTTCTGATTCGTGCTCTGATTTGTGTT
This sequence comes from Myxine glutinosa, assembly GCF_964187855.1. Taxonomy (NCBI): domain Eukaryota; kingdom Metazoa; phylum Chordata; class Myxini; order Myxiniformes; family Myxinidae; genus Myxine; species Myxine glutinosa. The sequence goes on from NW_027619657.1 coordinate 25,422, forward strand.
CTGCAGTGTTCGAACTATAAAATTCAATTGAAATAAAGTTGTTCCTCGATCATAGATGGACATCTGTAGACAGACAGACAGAGTGAACCAATTGCTTAGCTCTGTTTTGCGCTTCACGTGTGCGAGGTAATACACATAACCAATTGGTACAGCTTGGTGATGTTTTTTTCATCCACCCAAATGCTTTGCCCTTCCACATGAATTGTGGGCTTAGCATGTGGGCTGATGCTTACCCATCACTAGCCTCCATGGTCTCACACTCCCAATACTTCTGTGGGTTGTGGGTCTCCACCCCCAGAAAAATTGCCTTGTAGACCTGATGATAGACAGCTTGGCAGCCACCTGGTTTCACAAATGGGCGTAGCATACCGTGCCTCCATACAAGTGCCAAATTCAGTTCAGAAATTCAGAGTCCCCTCAAGGACTCTTGGTCCAGACCACACTCATTCTCCAAAATGCCTCATAACATGGTGGCTGGGGTAGCCAGCTATCCAAAACCACCCCTGCTGATAATACAAGATAAGAACTATATTTCACCAAATGCAAAAACACAAGGAATAAGTCCTGATGTTGGTCACACATCCAATCACAATAAATCATACTCCTCAGCAAGGGTAATGACCTGTCATTAATAAGTAGAAAAGGTCACACCACATCTTTCAACCAACAGTAAGTCATAATCGTAGTCATAGCTGTCAATCCTGGACCATTGACCAAAGGATGCCTAACAAGGCCTCGACTCAGCAGACACTTGCAGATGATGAATAGTACAAACAGACAAACTAATACAATTATTCTCTTGGTAAATGCATAATCTTTTGGGAGGAAGAGTGAAAACAACAATAATTACTTTTGATAAAATAAGAACGCTCTGAATACAGAAATAATACAAACATTTTAAAATAAGTGACAAATCGACCATACCTGCAGTCGTTCGGGATCCAGACCATGCTGTTGGCACATTTTGTCGAAGTAAGGAAAGTTGATCTCATCATGCAGGATGTACACAGGTACACGATGGGCGGTGGCTGCTTCAACCAATGCTTCAAAAATGTCCACATCCGTGAAAATGTCCATCACAACCGCCACAAGCTGCACGATACACGAGTGACTCGGTTACTACACACAGCGATCGGGTGGAATGTACAACATGCATATGCAGATAGACACCTGTGTATAAACATGTGATTGAATGCCAATCCTGGACACACATAAATGCCTATCCAATCCAATGTCCATATTCTTTCCAGCACATTGGTACTACCGAAGCAGCCTCTTGGAGAATACACTGGGTAGTTTGCCATTGTCTTTCTCTGTGGTAGACAGGGCAGAAATCTGTACGTTGTTGAGGGTTGCAGTTGTTTCTATGGCACGACAGGGGCTCAAACTCAAGACACTAAGATCTTAAGCCAGCCACCTTGACCGTGAAGCCCACACCAGACTTTCTTGTTCAGGGTGCCTGCACACAATGGCCTATTCTGGGGGAAGACACCGTGGGATGTTTAACGTCCACCAGCGCGGATGCTCAACGCTGATGCAACTGGATGGCTGCGGAGCACCAAGATATCGGTTTATAGTCGGGAATCAAACCAAGATTGGACAGATCAAATTGGGTACAAATAGGTCAACGATAAAATCACAATTAACACTGTTGTGGCAACTGGCAATGGTGTACACATGGGGCGTTAGAACCACGGGAAACAAGGATTGAAGCTTGCCGACATCTTAGGCAAAACACTGACGGGTGAATCAACAAACAAACTTCAGATCAGAGCACATGCAAATAACATTCATGGTTTTAAGAGATTGCGAAACAATAACAGGACTGTTCATGTGACAGAGGAGTTGATTTATTGATGCTGTGAGACAATCACAATTGCTGACCTGAAACAAAGTTTTGAGTAATCAGAAAATACATAAAAGGCTCTGGTGGCGTCATTTTCTCTTGCGATCTAGTCCCTGGTGGAGAGATCTTTGCACTTGAACACAAAGACCTGTCAACAGCAATTGCAGAAGTACCGTCTTCTAAAAGGTTGATATTGCAATTTATCAGCAATTCCAATGAAAATCCATGGCAGGTACCACAGGAAAAGAAAAAAACGGAAACTAGAGGATTCAAAGAACAAGATACCCTGCACGCTTTGCTTAAATTTTACTTCAATTTTGATAAAATAATAATTTTAACGATCTTTAAAAAACAAATCTGAAGTTTATCGCTAATGAAGTCGTCCAGAAGCAGTCCTGAACAGCACCTTATACACCACCCCAATGAACCTTTATTTAACATGTCCAAGTACTGCAAAAATGGAGGTTGTTGGAAGTATTATGACAGGTGATTTGTGTTCTGCAGTCTTCAAGTATATAATTCAATTTAAATAAAATAAAGATTGTTAAAGACGCATAAATAAATTAATTCTGGGTTTTACTGCCATTTTTAGCAGTGTCTATTACATCACCTTATTTAACATGTTACATTAGTTATTCGTGCTTGTTGTTTGTGTCCTTTATGGCGCCCTTAGAAACAGCAAGTTTCCTGTTTGGAATGATTTTCAATTTTGTTTGACTGTCAGACTGACAGAGTAAATTGATCTCACTCCTCTTTGCGCATGGGCAATCGGGATGGATTCAGAGACTGCGTACTGTAAAACGAGGAACTTGTCTGCCTATGCATGGTCCGCTTCGTGTTCATAATATAACATTAGATTTAAATAAGCTGTTCCTCGATCATAAACTGATAAGATGGACGGGCGGACAGAAACCAATTGCTTAACGCCGCTTTTTCCTTCGCATGCGCAAGATAAAGATTCCAAGGTACCATATTTACTACATCTCATGGGGGGGGGGGGGAACTCCATATGTTTGCCTTTAGTTGAGAAGTTTGACGAGAGGTTCCGAACCCACTCCCTAATGCATTCCCGAACCACTTGCCATTGCCTTTCTCAGTGGTAGTCAGGGCAGGAATCTTTAATTTGTTCAGGGTTGTTGTTGTTTCGTATGCAGAATGTGGCTGCTGGTAGCAATATTTTTCTGGAAGCATGGCTTTGCTGCTGATGCAGTCCACCTGTTACCAGTAAACTGGTACTCGTTTTGCCGACCTTGGGAGGATGACAGGCTGAGTCAAACCACCTGGTGTTATTTATTGGATTGACAGGGGCTCAAAATCAAGACCCAAAGATCTTTAGCCAGCCACCTTAACTTTTAGGCAAAATACCAGGATTTTTGATTTTACCCTTATCCTATACGACTCCACTATCTCCGTTCCTTAATGCTTCTCACAATCCAATTTACCCTTCTATTATCCCTTGCATAGCCCTCCCCTCTCCTCTCCTCAAGGCATATGTTAAGACATGACAAATTGTTCTATTAAATTCCACTTAAATGCAATACAAGCACAGTTCCAATAAAGTTCCAAATGAACAGGTTATGTTTTGTATACCACCGATAGGCCAGATATGGATTCTGACCAAAACCAAAATGGAATGTTCTTGTCATCTAACCAACTCATCCACCTAGTTTTGTGGTAACGTTTCCACAACCTTTTGAAATATCATGCTATACCTATAATCGCTTTTCGCCCGATATCTCAATGGAGAAGAATCACTTTAGAAAAAATAATCTCTAATCCAGATCCATATTCGGATCTTCACCAAAATCAGAATGATTCATCCTTGTCACACACGCAAACTGTCCACCAAGTTTCGTCCGGATCCGTCCATAACGTTTTGAGATATCGTGCTGTATATCAGCTTCAGCCCGACCACTCAATCGTGAAGAATCACTCTGTTGATCTAACAACTTTGCATGCATGCTGGAAAGATTCTAGCATCCAGATCTTCACCAAAATCTAATCATTTCGTCCTTGTCACATACCCAACCTCTTCACCAAGTTTCGTCCAAATCTGTACACAACTTTTTGAGATATCCTGCTCACAAACAGATAGAAACAAATACACATGGGTGAAAACTTAATCCATCCACCTTTGGTGGTGAGGTAATAAAAGACAATGTGTGTTAGTCATTAGCGTGTAGTGTATGTGTGTGTGTGTGCGTGTGTCTCCTCCACAACTCCAAAACCATGAAACCTAGAAGCCCCAAACTTTGCATGCACGCTAAGCGATCACCAAGGGAGTGCATGAATGAAAACTGCCTGTTTGGTTGTGTTTAAACACCCTTTTTGAAGACCATTTAAGGGATGCTCATCACAAAAAAAAGCCTTACCAAAATGGCGGTGCACCATCTTGGTCAGCCCTCTGTCACATCGCTGGGTTCTTAAACTGACATTTTGTTTCAGCCTATTCAAATGTGTGTTGCCTTGGAAACACTATTTACTCTCACAGACTAATTCAAGTATACAATCGAAATCTGGGTTTGGGTTTGAGGATCGGATCTCCAGGACTAAATAAGTGCCGAAATCTGAAGTGAAATCTGTATATTTTAAGACATCAGCGATTCTTATAACTAAGCGTATAATTTATAACTAAACTTTAAGCAGGGCTGTCCTTCCTCCTTCTCCACATTGCCAAAGCATTAAATGTAACTTTTTTTTACTGTTACAACAATTATATTGAGTGAAGAAAATATTAATGAATGTACCCAATGCGTAACCTTATTGAGTGCAACGAAAATAAATAACCAGCAGGATCGCCGTGATGGCTTCCACAGCCACACCTGCGTTCTCCGTGGGGGAAATCGCCAGAGTTAGGAAGGCAAAATAAATCAAATTAAAGATCAAATTAAAAGAATGATTAACATAATGTGAGGATTACAATGAGTAAAGAAACTAGACAAGTGAACTGCAAGCGCTAATCATTGAATACCTGATCTTCATAAGTATGAATCGCTTGCGAAGCCAGCCGTTCCTTATCAACCGTTTAGTTGGAGTGCTTGCCTGAGTGCTTAAGCCACTTAGCGAGTGCTCTACAAACTTATTGGTAATGAAACACTCCTACTCCTGCTACTTCTGCTCATGGTCCTTCTCCTGCTCCCAGCTCATCCCTCCTTCTGATTCCTGTTCACTCTACTCCCTCATCCCTGCTCATCCTCTTCCCCTACTCCCCCATCATATGCATCTGTATATGCATATGTAAATATATATATCAAACCATTATCAAAAATATATCACTCAAACCACTTGCAGACCCCCTAAGATCCTGATATTATTTTATGTTGTGAACAACCTTTGGTACATCATGGGTGATGAAGGTTGTGATCAAGTTTTGGTTCAAGCGATAATGACTGAAGTGGTTAAGGACTGATTTACCTACGAACACTGCTCGATCGCATCAGCTCATGGGACTAAAGTCCAGGTGAGGTAAAAACAAAACACGTACCTGGATGTTTGGACCACCCTGTACGTTGCATATCGCCTTTTGCCCGGGAGGGACGGCGCTTCATCATTCGAAGACGAACGTTGTGCTATTACCTGTAATATGTTTTCAGTTAACGTAATCTATATATACTAGGGCATGCCCGTACTATATATATATCTAAAATTATATCCCCCCCCTCTATTTACATGAAATGGTTTGGTCCAAAGCGAACGTCTTGCGAGTGGTGACAATCCCCCCCCTCTATTTACATGCAATGGTTCGGTCCAAAGCGAACGGCTTCCGGAGTTTGGTAAAGAAATCGCCATCGCGTACACAAACGCGCAGGAAAGCGAATGAATCGCAAATTCGTTTTTATTAGTTGTAAAACATAGTTTAACGCCAACATAGTTTGCAAACGTGAAATAAATGAATACGCTCTCAAATGTGCCATCCGAGGCAGAGTGTGCCCGCCACGTTCGGCACACGCGATCGTTCGCTGCTCTCTGATTGGTTGAATCGTTTTTTGGACATAGCTCGGTAAGTAATTGTCCGATTAATATGAAACCTTGAAAAGGCACATCCTCGGGTCCCCAGCAATATACCTGGCAAGTTTCAAGTATATCGGACCGGTAGTTGTCGAGAAACAGCGGTCACAGACAAACAAACAAACGTACAGACGTACAGACAGACAGACAGAGATTACTGGAATTATAGATAGACTAGGGCATGCCCGTACTATATCTATATCTAAAATTATATCCCCCCCTCTATTTACATGAAATGGTTTGGTCCAAAGCGAACGGCTTGCGAGTGGTGACAATCCCCCCCCTCTATTTACATGAAATGGTTCGGTCCAAAGCGAACGGCTTCCGGAGTTTGGTAAAGAAATCGCCATCGCGTACACAAACGCGCAGGAAAGCGAATGAATCGCAAATTCGTTTTTATTAGTTTTAAAACATCGTTTAACGCCAACATAGTTTGCAAACGTGAAATAAATGAATACGCTCTCAAATGTGCCATCCGAGGCAGAGTGTGTCCTCCACGTTCGGCACACGCGATCGTTCGCTGCTCTCTGATTGGTTGAATCGTTTTTTGGACATAGCTCGGTAAGTAATTGTCCGATTAATATGAAACCTTGAAAAGGCACATCCTCGGGTCCCCAGCAATATACCTGGCAAGTTTCAAGTATATCGGACCGGTAGTTGTCGAGAAACAGCGGTCACAGACAAACAAACAAACGTACAGACGTACAGACAGACAGACAGAGATTACTGGAATTATAGATAGATAATGCCCAATTATTCAATTAGCGCCAATGTATTTTGGCTGTTTGCAATTTAAGCGCAAGGAATCAATCAATTCAATAAAAAAAAAGAAAAGGAAAAACACGCAACAACGTGTCCCGTGATTGGCTACGGGAAGTGAGGTCTTTGGCTGATGGGTGATTGGCTGCCGGAGGAAGGTCGTATATCGCAGTTACGATGAATCGCAAATTCGTTTTTATTAGTTTTAAAACATCGTTTAACGCCAACATAGCGCCAACATAGTTTGCAAACGTGAAATAAATGAATACGCTCTCAAATGTGCCATCCGAGGCAGAGTGTGTCCTCCACGTTCGGCACACGCGATCGTTCGCTGCTCTCTGATTGGTTGAATCGTTTTTTGTACATAGCTCGGTAAGTAATTGTCCGATTAATATGAAACCTTGAAAAGGCACATCCTCGGGTCCCCAGCAATATACCTGGCAAGTTTCAAGTATATCGGACCGGTAGTTGTCGAGAAACAGCGGTCACAGACAAACAAACAAACGTACAGACAGACAGACAGAGATTACTGGAATTATAGATAGACTAGGGCATGCCCGTACTATATCTATATCTAAAATTATATCCCCCCCCCTCTATTTACATGAAATGGTTTGGTCCAAAGCGAACGGCTTGCGAGTGGTGACAATCCCCCCCCTCTATTTACATGCAATGGTTTGGTCCAAAGCGAACGGCTTCCGGAGTTTGGTAAAGAAATCGCCATCGCGTGCACAAACGCGCAGGAAAGCGAATGAATCGCAAATTCGTTTTTATTAGTTGTAAAACATAGTTTAACGCCAACATAGTTTGCAAACGTGAAATAAATGAATACGCTCTCAAATGTGCCATCCGAGGCAGAGTGTGTCCGCCACGTTCGGCACACGCGATAGTTCGCTGCTCTCTGATTGGTTGAATCGTTTTTTGGACATAGCTCGGTAAGTAATTGTCCGATTAATATGAAACCTTGAAAAGGCACATCCTCGGGTCCCCAGCAATATACCTGGCAAGTTAAAAGTATATCGGACCCGTGGTTGTCGAGAAACAGCGGTCACAGACAAACGTACAAACGTACAAACGTACAGACAGAGATTACTGGAATTATAGATAGATAAAACACAGTTTGTGTGTGTGTAATGTTACCGATAGACTCCTAAACGGAGAGGCTCACGTACTTGATATTTGGCACAGACATGGCCATTGAGCCTGGAACGAACATGGCTGACCTAGAAATTTATTTCATAATATGTTTTTACCATATTTTTTATCTCAGCGCGAAATATTATGACCGGAATCTGACCGGTAGCAGAGCAGCGCGCTGATTCGCTCAGAGCGATCACGTGATGTTCGTTACCGCCATTAACTCAGTTACGCGTTCGCACGTATTTCAGAGCGATTGCGTTTTTTGCCGGGTACTTCTGCATGATTAGCATTTTAGCATGATTTAGCATGTTTCACATAGATTTGTTTTCAGCGAGCAGAAGTACCCGGCATTGTACGAATAATATATCGATAGTGCCGTGTAGGGCGGAGTGATGCCGCTGTGGGAGGGACCGAGCGAGGTCGCTGTGGGCGGGACCGAGCGAGGTCGATGTATGCGGGACCGAGCGAGGTCGCTGTGGGCGGGACCGAGCGAGGTCGCTGTGGGCGGGCCCGGGCGAGGTCGCTGTGGGCGGGGCCGAGCGAGGCAGCTATGGGCGGGGCCGAGAGAGGTTGCTGTGGGCGGGGCCGAGCGAGGTCTGCGTTACTGCGTTGCCGTTGCCTGGTATAAAAAGATGGTGCTTGATGCTCTCTGCGTCAAGATACGGACTTGATGTCCGTATCTTTACAACAGACATTCCAATGATGATGATAAATGTAATACCACTCAAGGAAGGCCCACAACTCAAGAGAGTGGAAAAAAACAATAAAATGAACAAAAATACGGGGAAGGAGAAGCAACTACTCAGATGAATGACAGAAAATCATTTCCCTTAAATGTACCGTGTTCACCAACTAGCACGACCAGATACAGGACACCAAAATAATTTCCCTTACACATATCGTGTGCACCAACCAGCAAGACCACACCACTTACCTCTGGATCAAACTGTATTGCAAATATTCAAACGGTTTTTACATGCTGCCGTCTCCTAGCAACCAATTAAATTTTTCAAAAATATTGTAGCTTCACTTTTCACTGAGTATGAGCGTTCTATATATTTTCAATTCAGTGCGCCCGACTCGCTCACGTACTTGATTTGTGGCATAGACATGGCCATTGGGCCTTCACGGTGTAATTTGTGCGAGGCTTTTGTCCGAGTGAGCTTGAGTCGAGAGGGCGAATGTATGGGTTGGGAATGTACGGGTCTCCCTCCCCCCGCCCGGCAACGCCGGTACTGGAGGGCGTCACAGGATCGGTGAGTCTCCAAAATCCGCTTCGTGCTGTTGCGAAGATTCAGGACGATGTCGCGATTGTTGTGCTGCTCTCCAACCATGAGAACTGCAACGTCATTGTTGACTGGCCCTCCCCTTCCCCCTCCCCCCTCCCCTCCACCCTACCCCCTCCCCTTTCTCCCTCCCCCTACCCCTTCCCCTCCCTCCTCCCCTCCCCCCTCCCCCTCCCCCTCTCTTCTCCCCTCCCTCCCCCTCCCCCCTCCTCTTCTCCCCTCCCCCCTCTTCTCCCCTCCCCCCCTCTTCTCCCCTCCCCCCCTCTTCACCCCTCCCCCCCTCTTCTCCCTCACGTTTATACACGGAATGCCGGGTACTTCCCCCCCCCCTTCTCCCCTCCCCCCCCTCTTCTCCCCTCCCCCCCCTCTTCTCCCCTCCCCCCCTCTCCCCCCCGTTCCCCTCCCCTCATCTTCCCCCTCCCCTCCCCTCCCCCGCCCGGCAATGCCGGGTACTTCTGCTAGTTTATAATAATGTGTATTTTTATGCTCGAGTGGCCTCTCGTAAGCCCACGTGCCGTCGAACAGGTGCCCACCTGGAGCATCACCGAAGGGACCACGTGCCATACAACACATTACGGGACTG